>NW_011366394.1:177498-183729 GCF_000735185.1 Notothenia coriiceps | reverse complement strand
CCCCATTGTGTTTACATTTGATTTGTTGTTACATAAGACTGTCACCAAACATTTGAGCCAATATGTCGCCCGGGTAAACTGCAGGGTTCCCCTACCACTATAAGAGATTTACATTATATAGATAGACATTGCTAATTTTTTTTTTTACGTAGTCGGAGAGTTCATTTTATTTATTGGATTGGTGGTAATAATTCTAAGATCATCATAAAAAAGTTTAAATAAAATGGTCCCATGGATTCCCAACAAAAAAATACATAATTAAATGTACATCAAATCTGTGTATTTAAAAGAGCAGATACAAAAAAATACCATAAATCTCAATTATTTCCGGGTCAATATCTTGATACGTTTTTTTTTCAAATAAATAGGAATTGGCGATCCCGAAAGTATTTCAGATTTTTGTAAGTAGACACTTTTTACCCTTTTTTAAACCCTTTTATATAAACACTGATTAAAACCTATAAGAATCGCCTCACATAAAGGTTCGCCAAAATGGCAGACAAAACAAACTGGAAAATGTCGTAGCCCAAGTCTGGAGGCTGGTGTTCATTTCCCACCAAGCCCAGGACACACTTTCCTTTTTCGGTCTGAGACAACAATCACTGTTTGTGTCACAATCGGCACTCGATGTGTTCAGAGTCTTGACAAGTGTCGTCCAGATGTTTGGCTTTCTGCCCCCAATCTGGTCTAGCCATCTCTTCTGGACACAAACACACTCCGGTCCAGTAGCTCTTCACTCTCTACACTTTTCCATACTGGAGTTTCCATCAAGGCCCGACATCGTGCTGAGCCGCATCGTACCACCGCCTCGCCGCGTGTTTGTGTAGCTAAGTGAAATAGGTCTGCTGAAATTCAACCTGAAGCCCCTTCTCATTGTCAGAGTTGACTTTGGCTGCAGTTCAGACTAACTGGTTACAGTGAGTGACAAGGCATCCGAGGCAATAAAGGGTATTATGTTTTACTCCTCACAGTCCAGGCTGTGATACAAAGGGCGTTTTATTTCATTTGTTGAGGTTTCTAAATATATTCCGCTACAAGATGGAAAGCCAGACAGGTCCAGCCTTTTATTTTATTTTCTTAAAGGTTGAAGAACTGTAGGCCCCAGTCAGGCTCACACAGTCAATCCTAACCCTTACTTTAACTGGCGAAAGAACATTTAAGAAGCTTCTAGAGGCAGAGATGGTTCTGTACCGACCCCACCCAAAGTCAAGCACTGGCCTTTTTCCTTCCTGACAAAGGAGAGGCTTCAGGAAGTTCATTTTCAGCACATTGTTATCTCGGAAAAAACTTTCCCTGTATTCAAAGAAGCAGTTGTCGGCACCACGTTGATAAAAGCATTGACTATCTGTTATCAGCTGTTGAGGTTGTGATAAGAAATTAATCGGACCATTTGTTGTTGCTAAATTTAGGGTAGGGCTATCATCACAGGATTGAGTTTCATACAGTTTAGGTCGTCTGAGCTTTGCAACGGCTTCCACTTCATCGGTTTAGAAACACCCAGAATTAGTTTATTTTACTGAAGCACTCTTTCCTGAAAGTGTTTGTATCCTCATGTTCTACGTGTCTCCTCACATTTCCTGTAAATGAATTTGTAGCTGTTCACATAACACTGAAAGAGTTTGCTGTGGGTCAAGAGGGAGGAAATACAGTAAGAATCTCATGCGTTGACGCTGATCTAGTCTCAAAGTAGATAATATTAGGAGGAAACCGTTCTGATTGGTCTGTCAGTGATACCATTTTTCTATTATCAGAATCAATCTACATTTATCCACAATGGAAGTTTTTCTTTTCACTTTTATTGTTAATAAGGTACCAAAGTGCAGAACAATGCATACGTACACTAATGGAGCTTGTTGAATAGGATCCCACTAGGTCTGGGAAATGTATCACTATTGTGGTACAAGATATTGTTTTAGATTTGGGGTAATGTAAAGTGTGTTGCTTTCTTGGCTGCATAACAGTTAAGTGATATCATTTTGTGAATTTATCAGGCCGTCTAGCTGATCTGTAATTGGCCTTTGCATGCTTATATATTAAATCCACATTACCGGTACATATTATTTAATACATTTTCTTTGTGTAAACGTGTTGTAAAAGCACTAATGGTCTACCTTGCAATATGGCCATAAAACCTCATTAACATTTGAGGTATTTGGTCACAAACATTGTGGTATATGATTTTATTCATATCGCCCAGCGCTATCTCCCAAAGACAGATGTTTGGGCTGAGCCACGGTAATCCTTAGTGGCCCCTGGACTCCTATTATTTCTAATGTGGCCCCCTTAACAACAAAGTTAAGTATCCCTTGTTTACGTTTTAAGCTGGCCATTTTCTTTCATGCAGTGCAGGTTTTTGGAAAGTTGCCTCCTGTACATAAACTGTGTTTTGACAACAGATCTTTATTTGTGATCTCTCCTCTACTCCGGCCAAGCTCTCTGCTCTAGGAACATAGTGAAAAGCTATAAATAAGCCAGCGAGCCTGAACGCCCCGCAGCATCGAAGCCAGCGTTGGTATCCGGTGAATGACTGAAACCCAGCCTGGCCTGGCCTAATTTTACACTCTCAGGCACATGTATAAACACACAGGCCTCGACATTGGAGGTGCCCTTGTGCCCGCCCGCGGCACGAATTAATAAGTAGCCGTATCAGCGCGGTAATACATTCCCGCTCAGTCAGGGAAGATGGAGAGCAACTTTTTAGAGCAGTGGTTCCCAACCTTTTTTCCCAAGAGCCCCCCCAAATGACTCCTGTTGGAAGTCGAAACAGCGGTAATTAAAGTTTCAAAGTCTCAAAGATGCTACAATTACTGTCACAAACTGGATGAATGTGAAGTATTTTGTTAAAGGAGGATGAAAGCGTAATTAAGGAGCACTATTGGAGTGACTGATGGTTATTGGACTCAGGATTAATTCATTTGGATTCCCGCTGTATGAAGAAATTAAAGGACGGTGCGGAAGTGGAAACAATTCACAAAGGGATTAAACTGTTTAAAACACATGCTCAAAGTAAGCCGGATTTTGCCGATGTGTTTATGTGGATTCAAAAGTTGTAAATAATCTACAAAATGGAGGAGACCGATCTGATCGGAGCAACTGTGACAAATAATCCAACGAAACCGGCATGGACAATGACTAATGTTTCTTAAAAATGCCGCTTAGTCAGAAAAGCCGGTCTGGAACCAATTTACGGGCAGAAGAAACATTTCTATTAAAAGAAAAGAATTATACCATTTCTGTCTTTTTATGCCTTTTATAAGCTACTAACTTGAATTTTGTATTCAATTGAATTAATCAATTTTTTTTTTTTTTTTAAAAGTAATAAATAAGTTGATACCTACAGTTTGGCCTCAAATCATCTGAGGCCTGGCCGCCCCAGCCATTGTCCTGCCAGGGCTTTGAGACACCCTCTGCTGATCTTTGGCGCCTCCCCCCAGGTTGCGGGGAAAAAACCTCCCTCTCGCTGCTAACCGCTTACCAAGNGTTAAAAAAAATTAACGGAGAGTTCATTTTATTTATTGGATTGGTGGTAATTTGTTGGGACCATTTCTATTTAAACTTTTTTATGATGATCTTAGAATTATTACCACCAATCCAATAAATAAAATGAACTCTCCGTTAATTTTTTTTAACAATGTCTATCTATATAATGTAAATCTCTTATAGTGGTAGGGGAACCCTGCTGTTTACCCGGGCGACATATTGGCTCAAATGTTTGGTGACAGTCTTATGTAACAACAAATCCAATGTAAACACAATGGGGGATATCGAGGTCAGCGGAAAAGATCAAGGTTCTGTGCACACGTGATACGCCAAGTCGATAACGTCATTATCCTGCCAGGTCTAGTAGTGTGTGAGAGAAACACAGCTGACTGAGGCGAGGTCCCAGACAGCGTACATGAAAGTGTTCTGGAAATCACAAAGACCAAAGCGGAGGACAAGAGGAGGAAAATAACTGCTGATAATCATCTGGATCTGCTGACAATTCCAAAGAAACTTCATATCCCTGAGAAAATGGAGTGCACAGTTTGCACAATAATCTCATGACTACATTTGAAGATTAAAGCAAAAGGAGCATACTGAAAATAGAAACATGATAATAACCTAAAGGGTCAGTGTATTTTTTTGGTCATTGCATTTTCTTTTCATAAAAGGATATTCAAAAACAAAAAACGAGTGGACATTTAATTTTTGTTTTAAGATGTAGAAAATATAATTGAAATACTAGGCGTTTTTCTTTATCATGGTCAAAAAGGGATTTACTAAATAAAAAAAAACGGGATGATTTTCATTTTCTACTTCTCAAAACAAAACAAAAAACCACTAGTAAACATAAAAAAATAAGAAAACCTGTTTTTTCATATTCTGCTACCGGAAGTTGTCTTACGAAATAAGAGCGCAGATGAGGATGGTCCTGTCCACCCAGTCTCACAAAAAAACTTGCAATAGCTACGTTGGCCCTAAAGACTATTCTCGTTTGCCGTAATCTGTACCATATGACAATCGAAACAAATTAAACTACCACAGCATAGCTCGAGTGATGTGAGGAGACGCAGGTGTGGAGAAAGAGACTATAAGAGGCTATAAAACAGGCCAGAAGCTGCAGCGTAGGCAACCCTATAGGCTCTGTGGCGCAGCTCCATGTGGGGGCACAGTGTGTGCTCCAGGGCAGAGCTGGCTGGGGTTTAATGGTCCCAGTAAAGCAGCGGTGGTGCTCGCTGCCTTCATTAGATAACTGAGCAGAGCTGGAACCTCGGGCCCCGGGGCGGTTTGAGCTCCGTTGAGCCCTCGATTTATTGTACGCGAAAATCTATACCATGCCTGAGCTTTACTTGTGTTTCTGTTTTCGTTTATGTGTTCCTGTAACGTACATTAGCGTAGCATTTCTAAATCCGTGTGTGTAAACAATAGAGGGTTGTACTGTTGAGCTATGCAGGATATTAAACTGGTGTAAGGGTTTAATGAGCAGTTGTTGCACAAAGAGGAAAACCGAGATGCATTTAACAACCAAGTTCGCCAGATAATGAACCGTCATTCTGCTGTGAGACAGATATCTGGTAGCGGTGAACATTGGTGTACCCATCACTGTGAGTGGAGGATAGCAAAGTGAATTTCCTGCCTTATTAGGACCATAATAACAGATGGATGTTCCAGAAAAGCATATCCAGAGAAATAATCCAGCTTTTAGTGATCAAAAACACATCGAAAATAGCTATATTGAAACACACATCATTTACCAATACCACATATATTTAGTTTCTAAACAAATGATTCATAAATACCAGTTCATTCCGTATCCAACCAAACTAGTGTATTTTCTTTTATGAGCTCATGGTGAGTTTACAGAGAACAGTGTTTCTACTCTTTCCTAGTTCATTTCCCAGGAGATATTTAGTGGTGATGAAGTTGGTATTACAGGCAGAGATTGAGTCATACTCTAATAACTCTCTGTGGAAGTTTGGGCACGGATTATCTTTGAAATAATCTTTTATAAGCTTGGAATTCATGCCAAATGACATGAAAAGCCTTTCACTTAATGTGGACCTATCATGCTATTTTTAAGCAATAGCATAGGTCTCAGATAAATACAAATATATAAAAAACATGTCTATGAAGTGTTTTGCTCAAAATACCAAACAGATCACCCATTCTAGCCATGCCCCATATCCCTCTATTTCACTTCCTGTTTCTAAAGTGTCTGATTTGGGGTATAAAGCTTTAAAGAGGAAGGGGCTGAGCTCATGCGGGACCCGGCAGCTACTGTCTAAACTAAATACTGCCGTGATGAAACGCCATATCATGGATTATCAAGGATTATTTCTGAAACAGTATGGAGCTCAAAGGCTTTCTCTCTTGCCGGTTATACCACAAGGTGAGTTCCTTTTTATTTCCTGCTTCTTCACACACATGCTCTCCAGTACAGGTTAGCTCTGAGTGTTAGCGATGCTAATGTAAACACCGACCATATTACGTCCAAAACAGTCGGGCATTGTTTCTGATAGCAACGTTTCTGATTGGGCCGCGGGTCCATATTTCCGATATTACGTCATATCGGACGCAACTCTGGATCAGCTCCGTTGTTCCCCCGTTTTTAGAGATTTGGGTACGGAGGAAAAGAGAGAGGGTTTTATTTGTCTATAAAAGACATCAACAAGTGCATTTTGCATGATAGGTCCCCTTTAAATCAAATCGAAATGTATTATAGCCCCAAATCACAAGAAATACCTCAAAGGG
>NW_011366394.1:166684-177458 GCF_000735185.1 Notothenia coriiceps | reverse complement strand
AGAGACGGGAGCACGTTGATACGACCTTCCTAGCCGGAGATATGGCCGCATTTTACAATAAACTTCCATTGGGTCGCTTAAAAACAAATATCGCAAATCGAATCGCAATATCTGTCAGAAAAATCGCAATTAGATTATTTCCCCAAATCGTGCAGCCCTAGTCTCAACATAAACAATCCAATGTACCTCCTCCATCATACTGTATGTAATATAGCCCCTGCCTGTCTTTCAAGTGATTCTTTTTTTTATTATTGTTGCCATACAAATGAATGAAAGCGAGATGAAATTCCATGCAGTGGGTTTGTTTCCGAAACACACAAAGGTTACAATCGTTAAACTCAACCTATTCCCGGTGTGGGTAACCCGAGAGAGAGAAGGAGTGTTTGTAATGTGTCCAGAAGCCGGATCACTCCCCGCTCCGTCTGCCACTTTGTCAGGCCTCGTAAAGATGCCACCAGGTCGTGTGTGGAGCGAGAGGGAGAGGGGATAGGATGTCTGATGGATATCCCTGAAGCTTCCAGACTGGATTGCACAAAGCCTTGGTTAGAATACTCGCTTGAGAAAAGAAAAGAAAAGGAGGAAAGGAAAGGAAAGCGATATGAGGTGTCTGATAGATGAGAGGGAATTTGTAAAAGTCACGTTGAATCTTTTCACTTCGGAGCGTGATTTGTGAACCATGTGTTTCCTGATTGTTCTAGCCTAGGTACCTGTGTGGATCCTGGAAGCAAACATCACCCCTTACTTACACTGAATACTTCCCAAACCTACTAAATGTCTTCTTCCACTGCTGCCTGTCATTTTCTCCATTCTAAATCTTCTTTATCAAATATGTTTCACTCAAGTGTCACACTTTGTGTTGTCTCTATTTCTCTCTCCAGACAAAATCCCTGGCCTGTCGAGAGAAGGCTCCCCAGTCAGCGCAATATCATTCAAGGTAACGAACTACAACTCTGCTTCATAAAAAACCAAAACAAGCATTTATGCTTCTTTTCAAACGTGTCTTCTGTTACAAAAAAAAGCCCCTTTTTGTTTATTATACATCCCGGCTTTTGTCACTGTACAGCAGGATGCATCTGGAACGTCTTAAATTCCATCCTTCTAATAGGTGTTTAGTTGCATTGAAGTATGTTAATGGGTTTTAAAGTGGCCGTCGCACAGCGCGTAAAAGCCATCGGGCCTGTGCTTTGTTTACCTGTGCTGTAAGCAGACTTCAATCACAGGAGTTGTAGTGGTGCAGGGGGGGGGGAAAGGGGGTCAAGTATCTACGGAAGTACGAGCCGTGATTCCTTTTTAAAGTGTTTTTAAAAAAAAAAAAATTATTTAATGTAGATATCTCCTGCCTGTTTGGCTGATATCATCCTACTACGCAGAGGAGTGCAAATAGAATCAGATGTGATTAGGCGCAATGCGTCTGGCCCCGGCCACCCAGAAGGGAAGAGGCTAACTCGGTAGCTCGAGTCACAGCGTTATCATATGATCTAAGCCGCAAAGCCAGGAGAAGTCCCCGTGGAACTCCATGGACTGCGTGTAGGCCGTTCGTTAACAATGAACAACCGCTTCCTTTTTTCTGTTGAAGAGCAACATACTGAGTTTGGCAGCTGTGACTGTCGAGTAGACGTAGCATGTCAGCGACACCGATGTGTAAAAACTACAGTGTCACATTTATTTCAGATGATTTCGATTGGTCGAATAATACTGAGTTACGCAGTTTGCCGTCCATTCTGAAGCATTCAAACCCTCTTTTGTAAACTATACTGCTCCTTCTTTCTCCTGATGTGCTCTTTGATCAAAAAGCCCATAAAATGGTCCTTAAATGCCGCTTTAATGTAAAAGCAGGCTCGTTATTTATCCCATTAGCAGCCCTCTGATCTTTTTCAGAGCACGCTGGAGGTAATTAGAATGTTTTTATATATTTTTTTCCTGAGTCGTCTTCTCAAGCTAAAAAATCCATGCACTTGCTTTATACTCTCGAAGTTACAAGATGCGTAACAAAGTGAAAACATAGTCCCCTCCTCCTTATGTGCATTTTTGTTAGTGCCACCCACCACCATCCAGCTGTGATGAAAGTGCCCCACCCCTCCACACACACACACACACACACACACACACACACACACACACACACACACACACACACACACACACACACACACACACACACACACACACACACACACACACACTGCTGCTGTGTTTGATCTAGCCTGTGGTGCATTGTTTTTTTGTGTTCTGGGGGCACAAACCCGTAACCTTTGCCGAGATGAAAGGCCTCCACTGTGCCCCCCTCTCAAGCTTGCACTTATGGCCCCGGCCGCTGCCTGCTGTGGGGATTCAAAAAACACACTCGCAGGCTCTCTGGAGCCATCCCAGACAGAAGAGGGGGGGTGTCTAAAGAGCAGCTTTGAGCCATGGTGGCGTAGCGGGTGGAGAGCATGCCCTGTAACTGAAAAGGTCACCAAAGTGATGCATGGCTGTACAAGGCAGACTCTTTCATTACAGTATGACATTTACCCACCGAGATGATTACTGAGATCATGGGATGCTAACAGGGAACACAAGCAGGCAGAGGGTCACAGGGGTTATAAACCTGTTGTCCTTTCAGAAGTTTAGTTATTGTGATCTATATTTAGGGGTACAGCGTCGGTGAGTCTACTGTTTTCGATGCCTCCATGCTGGGGAAAGCCATTGCTGGGGCTTTATGTTTTCTATGGAAAACGCTGCGGCACCCCGGTGGAATACAGGGTAAGGGCGGACTGGCCATCTGTGTGTTCTGGAGAATCACAGAACGGCCGGTCGTCAGCGGGCCGTTGACGGCCGGCTCGGTTCGCTGACGGCCGGCACCGCCCTTAATTCTTTTAAACGGCACCATGTAAGTTGCGCTGAAAGGCGACAGAGGTCCACAGTTGCCCCGCAGCGACGCTCCCCCCGCCCTCCCGTAGACAGTTCACGAGCTCAGTCAATTCATAACACCAAAGATGGGTCGCGGTAAACGCTCTAAAGTGATGCTCCACTACGCTAAAAAAGAAAAAGACAAGGCACGGTGTAATGCCTGTTAATAGCTTGCCACAGGCATAGCTCAGTTAAAATAAAGCACAGCTATTGTGTGATACATTTGTATTGCATGTATTTTTTTAATTTGTAAACATTTCAGTTAAAGCTTAAAAGAATAAAGATATTTTTGTTAAACGTTTGACCTCTTTCTTTTATAATTTTGGAATCGAAACGGGGAATCGATAAGCAGAACCGGATTTCAAACGATACCCATCCCCACACAAAAGTCCAATCCGACTCTTGACATTTAGAATTGTGTGGTCACAGGTCAAGGCTACTGTGATGTTACAAAACAAAATATTTCGGGCCATACTTCATGCTAACAATGGCAAGTTTACACAAATATCTTTTAAAGTTGAATACAAAAATAAGGACATTTCTGATGGACATGGATGTTATTGAAACTTGAGCGGTTGGTGTTCCCCTGGCTTTTCCTGTAGCGTCACCATGAGGTTTCAATTCACGAGTGAAATTTACCAAAAACTAATTGGCTGAATGCCTTTTTTAATTTAGCTTCCTTTTTGGATTTCCATCATTGTTTCCTTGAAGGTAAAGACAGAGGATCAGGGCAAGTTCGATCAACAAGCTCATAAACATGTGTTGGTTAGATCCCACTCGGATTGCTGCTGTTCTTCTACCACGGTGGAAGAGTATGACATTTGTTAAAGCAGTAATTAGAAAATGTTCATGGTCAGTTCCAGATTGACCGGATCAATTTGCAAGAACTTTAGGTCCAAAAACCTCTTTAAACATCCATGTATACGTTGTGTTTCTTCATTTGAACAGGGACAATGCACAAAGAATAGATAGAACAATGAAAGATGGAATGGTTTTTAGCAAATTGCTATTTTCCGCCGGTGGTTCCTGTTCCTAGGAAGAGTTCATCCATCCTGATGAGATTGTATTTTTGTGCCTTTTGTATAGCTTCATATTGATGACGCTGTGCCCAGCCCGTTGAAGTGAAAGACTCACAGATATATTCTCACTGAGTCTAAGGAACTCTGACAAACGTACAGACGTACTCCTGCCAAGCATAGCTTCAGGGGGAGAATCAGACGGAGGAATAATTGGATGAGTCTTGCCTTTTTTTTTATCTCCGACCACAATCAGACATTGCCATGTACCATCCCCCTCGTTCATCTGGAGATTTAATGACTTAGTCCGCGGCCCGTTTCCCTTTTAATGTATGACCGGACCTTAGTCATGGCTGGGCAGCTCTGCTCCCTGGCCTTCTAACTCTAATAGAATCAGGAAATGAGCAAAAGAAATTGAGCGTTGATCCAAATTGGCCTCATTTCTCCCCTTTGCGCTTTCTTTTGGCTCCCACAGTAATACTTATGGGTGATAGAGTTCCCAGGCTATCCATTAGACAGGCTCATCGTGGCCTCGCCCTGCCCCATTTCACATTATTAAGAAATAAAAACATATCACATTCTACAATTTATTTTGGAAAATGAGTGCAATGTTAAGCCAGGTTTTAGTCGTAGTTTATAAGTAATAAGATCCGTGTGCAAAATGAAGATCTGGCAGATTTGAAAGCATATAGATCGATGTAATTATAATGGATTCCCAATTTGTCGAGTAGTTGTAAGAAGAAATCCACAGCACCCAACTTTCTCAGCCTATACTCAGGCTTTTCAGCAACTCAGGCTTTACTCCTGTAACTCTGAGCTTCATCTATTGGTACGCCTCATCACACACATCTTTGCCGTGACGTTAAACAGTCAGTAGGTCAGGTTGCACTGGCTCTATGTGAATGGCTAGAAGTTGCTGACCTAAGTCCGTTCATTGTTTTCCAATTATATGTTTAGTTTTTTTTTTTATTGTCACTTCTGTAGTTATATGGCATTCATTTCCTGACTTCTCCCATGCTGTGGCAGTTGCTTAATAATAATAATTATTGTGCTCACCTCTCTGAGTCTTCCTTAGACAGTGAATCACCCGGTTGTCCTTCTACCTTTCCAGGAGGATAACCACGCCCCAGAAGGAGACAAAGAGGAGCCGCTGGTGACTCCCGTCGTGGAGGAATGCCAAAAGCTGTCGCCGGACAACTTCCAGGAGCGGCGAGCGCGGGCCATCTCAGCCAAAGTTCAGGAGATAAAGAAGGTACTGCCCAATTTACATTAGCTCATTTATTAATGGGAGATTTTGTGTGTACTAAAAAGAGTTATGAGTTTTTCACATGAGCCTAACTTAACTTTAGGCCTCTTGTAGCAGGGCTTTGTCAACAGGACCATAACATGACATGTAATGTTTTCTAGCGGTAGCCTCACATTTAAAGGGGACCTATCATGTAAAATGCACTTTTGTATGTCTTTTATACATAAACATGTCCCCGGTGCGTCGGGGAACTCACGCAGCGTCAGAAAATAAAGCCCTCTCTCTTTTCCCCCGTACCCAAATCTTTAAAAAAACGGGTGTACAACGAGCGGATACAGATTTTCATCCTAACTGACGTGTCCATCCGAACTGACGTAGGCGGACCCACAGAAAGTTGCTATCAGAAACAAGGCCTGACGTGTTTTGGACGTAATCTCGTCTTTGTTTACATTAGCATGCCTCGCTAACACTCAGAGCTAACCTGTACTGTAAACCAGTGATTCTCAAACTTTTTTCAATAATGTACCCCCTTTGAAAAAAAAATTCAGCCATGTACCCCCTGATCAGCGCAAAAACTATTTGTTAAGGAAGAAATGCCTATATAAAGAGGTACAGTACAGCGCTGCACCATCGGTGTCTGATTTATTAAAACAACAACCTTGTAACTGAGANGCAGGGCGTCCCGTGACCTTCATAGACCTCCCATAGCGTTGATAATAGACGCCATGAGAACACTCTATATTAATATTGACAATAACAACTGACCGTCGGGGAGTGTTCTCATGGCGTCTATTATCAACGCTATGGGAGGTCTATGAAGGTCACGGGACGCCCTGCCCGTTGAAAACTAACTTCCAAGGGGTACCCTGTCCGTAATACAGTGACGGGGAGGGGCCCTGACCGACCGTCAACATGTGACGGATTGGGAGTGAGAGCGGGTTGGTGTGTGTGTGTGTGATTTTTCTGACAGATATTATGATTGTGATTCGATTTGCGATATTTGTTTTTAAGCGACCCAACGGAAGTTTATTGTAAAATGCGGCCATATCTCCGGCTAGGAGGGTCGCATCAACATGCTCCCGTCTCTAGCACCCCCGCAGCGCGAGCTACGAGTGAAAGAACTAAATGAAGCTTCCGTTGGATTGCTTTACAGTCAAGCTTCAGTTCAAGATTCACCCTGTAATAGATGTAAAACATGTGATGGAGCATTACTAACCTGACTCAGATGGTTTGTTTCACCAAACCATCTAGGAAAGCTCCATTGGAAGCCATTTGGAAAAGTATTTCAAAAATACTTGGCAGGGTGATTGGATCAATCTTTCTATCACCTACTATCATAGGCCACTTCTGATTGGTTAACAATGACTGGTATATGTGGAGCACAGCACTTCTGATTGGTGTGGATGACTGACACACAAGAAGAACAAAAACAAAAACAAATCGCAGGCTTTGCGATTTGATAATAGCATCATTTCAAATCGCGATTTCGATATAAAATCGATTAATCGTTCAGCCCTAATCGTAACCTTCTGTTTGCCAATTATTTTCTGCAATACTTCAAAATCCAATACGTCAGCCTACAAAAGTCACTGCACCGCTCTATAAGCAACACAGACATGACTCTTGCTTTGAAAGATTTTCTGGAAAAATATGACCCTAACATAAATTGTCCTTTAATTGTATGAATCATAGAAACTTGGTGATAATTCACTTATCACTGTATGCCAGCAAAGTGATCATGTTCTGAAAATGACAGCTGTAGCTACATGAGAAGTATTTTAATGTTCACCGGCAAAATCCATTTGCCTGGATTGCAGGCTGAGATCTATCTTCATCCCACAACACTGAGTTATTTAAACATGGTGTGCCCCCGAGCAGAGCCTGTGTGTGAACATGTAGTTAACCCCAAAGTCGCACTGCAGGTCCTCACTGACTCTTTATTAGCAGCTAATTACATAAAAGCTATTTCCGGAACAGTGGATGAACACAGCCTCAAGTTCAACTCCACTTTATTTAAAGTGTACATCACCCAGAGAGTCAGTAATAACCACACAATATCAAAAGTACCCATACACACTGTGTTAAGGTGAGGTTGGTAATTAAAGAAAAAGAAAGATAACGCAGAATAACTGCAACATGATTGGGGTGGCCAGCCCACTTGAGATAAAACAGTGAGGGGCTGTGTCTCAATTTGGATACTTCCCTTAGTACACTGCTATGTTGAATACTGCAAGAGCCATTTAGGCATATTATCATTATGGTAAACATGTATGTTTGGTGAGACAGTTGCATATTCTTTGAATTTAATTTAAATGAATACGATAATCATGAGTTTTTCGTTATACCGTTTTTTTTATAGTTTTGTTTGTTTCTGGACTGCGCAAGGTGTATGTTTATTTTGTTTACGACCAGGTTTCATGCCGTAAAGCAGACTATAGTGCGTAAGTCTATGAGTTTAAAATGACGCTTCACCAGTCTGACAAATGGAAAGTCTACACAGTGGTTGAAAACATTTTTGTCCACATGCGCCCGCACACCTGATGGTATTTACACTTATTTATTTATTATATGCAGTTTAAAATGTTTAACCCGGCACTGGACTGCCATGTTAAAAACCCCAGGATGTATCTGTGACTACATGATATTCATGGAAGGTATTTGGACGACTGTGGCTGTGAGGGAGTGTGGTCGTCTTTCAACCAGAAGGTTGTGGGTTCAATCCCAGCCCATGCAGTCAACATGTCGATGTATCCTTACGGGCAAGATCACTTAACCTGTGTTGCTCCCGATGGCATGGCCAACGGTGTGTGAATGTGTGTGAATGTTTAGGTCCGTAGAGTAAGGTACACTGCTCTGTATGAATGGGTGTGAATGGGTGAATGACATGTAGTATGTAAAGCGCTTTGAGGGGTCTTAAAGGACTGGATAAAGCGCCTTATAAGTACACGTCCATTTTACCATTTAAAACGCGAAGTCAATGCTCAAAATCGCATTGTAGCTCAGTGTCGTGGCGCCATTGTATTCTTTGATAATCGACCACTACACAACACTGTTGTGCATTGTGAACCGTGTGCCCCAACAGGAGTGACAATTAGGCGCTGTTAGCTTAGCCAGCAAGTTTATCGTTTGTGCGTTGCAAATCATTACAGTCTGGTTAATTAACGCACTAACTATAGAGATTGCTTTTCTTTGACACCAGTATAGTTGTTACTGTATGTTCTATTAGGAAAAGGCGAAAACCCACATGTTTCATACCTTTTATTTGTATAAAGCTTTTTTACCTGAGCAAACGCTAGGTCCGCATTCCATGATGCAGCCAAGATCTAGCAAATTTTAAGTGCGAAAGTGTCCACCATTCTGGACTCAGCTTTTTGACAGTGTATGATGAAATCATTCACGTATCAAATTGTATTTTGCCATACTTAGCATTTGAAACATTCTTATGCACTCAAAATAGCACATGTAAGTACAGAAACACGCAAATGTTTGAACAGAAACAGAAGTTTTCTCAGCATAAATAAAAAAGTATCAGCAGAGTTTGCCTCCCAAATGTGCAGTGGGAGATTACAGTATATAAGCCTCCATACACATATGGACCCTGCTCTATCGAAATCAGTCGCATTGACCCGAGACACATTTTGAGTTGCATACACTGCTGGAAAGAGGATATATTCCTAGCTGTTCTTTCTAAATGATATCAGGATTGTTTTTTGTACTCCAAATATTAAGCGAAATATGTTCAATATTATATACATGAACTGCAACCGGAGGTCATCATTTTGAGAAAAAGGCCCTTCAACAGTTTTCTCTTCTCTGGAATCCATCGATCTGATTGAATTATCGGAGCAAATGATCAAAGATACTACGAGAGGAAGATATTTTCGTTTGGGATTGCTGGTCTGGGAGAAGCTCCGCGTGTGTGTGGTGTGTGTATACGTGTGTGTGTTTTGGTGTAATTTTGCGTTTGTGTGTATTGCGTTTGTTTCCCGGGGGAAACCCCACAGCAGAAACACCGGCCGTTGTTATGCTGCTGTGACGTTTAAGTTAATCCGGTTCTCTGCTTGTTAATATGCCGTTTACAAGCTTCAAAGTGTGTATTTATCATCTGAATTTGCGAAACCAAGTTTTAATATTCCTGAAGTCCAAGACTTTTTTTTAAATTGAAATCAGATGAAAACAAGACTGTAACGGACCGTGCCGTGTTTATTTATGATTACTCTTACGCTACATTCATAATGTCAGTCCGGGATGGAGGGGGAAGCGGCGCTGGTAAGAGCAGATTGCCTGTCATCTTCCCCTTTACAAGCTTAAGATGTATTTATCGTGTGAGTTTGGAAATAAAAGTTTCATATTCTGAAAGCGCCTAAGTACTTTGTTTGTTTAAAATCCAAAACAAAAACAGCCCGAACCCCGAAAAAATTAGTTTTTATGCAAATCCACGTTTATTTTGCAAATGGAGCCGTTGCTGGCACTTCCGACTGATTTCGTAGAGCGGGTCACATATTTCTTTGATTATTTTTAGATAGATAAGTCAAGACTACAGGCAAAACCTTGTTTATTCCCTTTAACTGATTTGGCCAAATTTTCTTCAATAACATACGTTGAAAGAAGACAAAAATACCACATTAAAGAGTTCATTTTAATAACTTATATTTGTTATTTCTTTGTTATGGATTTTTTCAAGATGGCAAGCATAAACAGAATGCATTAATCTGGCAAATGTAAACATAGCATTTAAGGGCAGGGGTGGGCAAACTTTTTGGCTCGGGGCACTATGGAGTTTTAACAATGTGTCAACGGGCCGAGGCCAGTAAGCAGATCGGTGAAAAAATATTTAGCTGCTCCACTCCCTCATTTATACACTCGGCACTCCATTGTTGACTTTTATTTTCTTTCGGTACCACTCATTGTTACAGGATGCAGGTTTTCAAAGGGTGAATTAGGTTCAAAGGGAATTATTGCGTCATCGTTTTGGTGTCATGACGTAACTGTTTACGTGCCTTCTTATGACCCACATCCAGCGTTTAACGTCGCTGATTCCACGCAACACCGCTCACAACAACATCAATAGAGGACTGCGTCTGGTATTTGTTTATTTACGAAGCCAGATTAAATTAACTACTTCTCCAACCTTATACCTTTCTCCAGAGTGCACGGAGTGCATTGTTTATTTAATGTGGTTTATGCTGCATTTACTGCCTTGCTGCAGGCTGCTTCGTCTTACCAGAGGTTTATTCTCTCCGTTTAACTCGGCGGCAGTGGCCGCTGTTAAAGTTTTCATTGTCTGACTGTCGACAAGCAGCTGATAGAAATCCCCTCATCCCCATAGTGAATGTGTGTTTAGTCTGAAGCTGTCTGGCATCACAACGCTGTTATGCAAGTCTCACTGGCGATTCTTAATGTTGATGTTAGCATAGCAACCGAAGCTAATCAGACTATCTTGACTACTTGCAATCATATTGTGGCATGTAAGCCGTTTTCACACGCATATTAGCGACTAGTTTTCGTTATTATTACTCGTGGTGGCCACATGTAGACCAGTGTATTGGATTCCATCGCGCGGTAACTGCAATAATACAAAGACAACAGGAACACGTCTGCCTCTTCACAATGGTCAATAACA
>NW_011366394.1:166428-166639 GCF_000735185.1 Notothenia coriiceps | reverse complement strand
CCGAGCTACGAGTGAAAGAGCTAAACTTACATGAAACTTCCGTTGGGTTGCTTTAAAGTCAAGCTTCAATAGTAATAGAAACATGTGATGGAGCATTACTAACCTGACTCAGATGGTTTGTTTCACCAAACCATCTAGGAAAGCTCCATTGGAAGCCATTTAGAAAGGGCAGGCACTTTCAAAAATACTTGGCAGGTGATTGGATCAATCT
>NW_011366394.1:162679-166398 GCF_000735185.1 Notothenia coriiceps | reverse complement strand
ACTCCCAATCTCTCTATCACCTTCTATCATGGGCCACTTCTGATTGGTTAACAATGGCTGGTACATGTGGAGCACAGCACTTCTGACTGGTGTGGATGACTGACACACAAGAAGAACAAAAAAAATTCATTTCAAATCGCGATTTCGATTTAAGATCGATGAATCCTTCAGCCCTAGTTGAGACATCCATGGAAATAACATTATCTTTAATGCACTTGTCAATTTTGTGAGTTTAAGCTCTTATGCGTAACATAGATTTCAGATGAGTTGAATAAATCGTTTTTTTAACTGTCTATTTGGGTGACTCGGTTTCAACAGGGGACGTTTCATTGTGATATCTATTAGTTAAAATTAAAAAAGTGTGCTGAAAATGTATGGAATTTAACGATACACATTTTCAAAATTATTTTTCTGAACCTAGTAAAAACATCTCCCCTTCAGTGGCCCTTACACACACCAAACTGAATGTTTTTACAGAGTATATTGTTCATAAATCATCTTTAGCCTGATTAATAAAACATTTTATTCCCTAACGCATGGCAAAAGTATATGGGGAATGAAAGTAGTTCAAGGTTTATGGAGTAATATTTAAAAAAAAATCCAAAATACTGTGTGTTGAAAGCTTTTGACTCTAAAATGTCAACAAAAAAATACAACCAGCATTAAACAAGGTTTAGAGTGATCGAAGTGAATGCAAACTATAGCATATTTAAGAGGATTATACCTCATTGGAATATTTAAACAGAACAAACACCTTAAAGCAAGCAATCAACTGTACCTTACTAACCGGGGGTGTTTCCTTTCAAATATAGATTTCTGAGGAAACAAACCAACTGCTTTTCTATTGGTCTACACAACAACTATACTGAACTGTACTTACCGGAGATCTTACTGTGAGAATAAGTCTCTTCACATCCTGTAGGAAGACCAAACCGTAAGGTCACTGACCGTGTACACAATAACTACACTCTCCCTTATCCAATAGCCATCCATCAAGCACACTCTCTGCCCTGATGCCTCACTAAAATATGTTTAACGGTGCTTTGCTCAGCTTCTTAGAGATTACCATCATGCATCATAAACATTGAGGCAACCGAGGCTTACTTTGCCACGTAAGCATGACGACCACTTGCCAGTCTAAAAAGGGGCCAGTAAAAATGTCAGAAGGAGATGGCAGCATTGAAGATGGTAGGAGACCTGAAGGAAAGGGTTTGCTCGGATGGTTTAATCAGGGGTGTCCAAACTTTTTTCCCTGAGGGCCACATACAGAAAAATATACGAAGGGCTCTAGAGGTTTATTGCCTCATAAGTTCAGTTGTAAGTTGGAAAAATCAATCCAATGTATGTCAATTATTCTTGATACTTGAAAATGCTGTTATAAAAAACTGCCTAAATCACAGCTCTCCAGAGGGTTTCATTTATTTTGTTAACAGCTCATTCCTTAAGAAGCACAATATAAGACAAGACAAGCAGAAGTTTGATTTGTGGGCCATGTTACATTATACATTTTGAATCTGCTGAGGGCCGATTCAAAATGGTCCGCGGGCCGCATTTGGCCCCCGGGCCGTAGTTTGGACACCCCTGGTTTAGGTATACAAAGCATACAAATGAACAAATGCTAGCAAGTTCAGTTAATCTTAGATTTGTTGCCGACATGCTGCGAAATTAGTCATGTAAAACTTGAAAGGCAGCACATGTCCAATGTCAGTAACAGAAAAAAGAAAAATACAAATCTAAGATTCAATCAGGCATAGAGTGGTGCAGGAATGAGTCCAACGACCCGGAAATTAGCATTTTTCAACTTTCGGATTTTCTTATTTGAAGTCACTTTTTTTTTAATGCGTTTTGGCTTAGATGTCTGAAATAAGGTCTGTGGTTAACACACTCTATTGAGGGTTTCACAGGTTGAGGGACCCTTTGCTTTTAGCTCATCACTGCACCACTTTACTAAGACTATCCAAGTATGCAGTTTGCCAGCATATGAATAGGGACATAGAGCTTTAATATTAACTGTAATATGTACAGTTCCTGCACAAAGCCTTATTAAATGCGTCATTGCCAGAGCAGGTGCACACCGTCTGATAACCAAAGGGGGAATCATGTAGGATTACATAAAGCATATCTTATGATTTAGTCAATTACTTTAAAATGTCTACATGCATCTGCAAGGTTAGCATATGATATGTCATATTTACAGATCAGAGTAGGAAGCAAGGAAGGTGCTACCACAGAGGAACCCATTACAGTCACCACTAGGAACTAGTGAACAAACAGAATTCTGTGCGACGAACTTCAGACCTGGGTGAAATAACTTCCGGGTCAATTCGGAGTTTATTATAGCTAGAATACTTAAGGGCAATTATTTAACCGAGGTTCATTTATTTGATTATCTTCTATAGGTTTAAAGCTTTTGCAGGCCCTTAAGTCTGTCCTCCATCCTTGTATCCTTCTCCAAACTTAGTGTCAGTAATAGGAAGCCACAACATTTCCTTCTGACAGGACAAGGATGCAAGGAGACGAGAGAGGAAGAGAAGATTTGCTTATTGTCACCCAAGTCTGAACTTGTTTCAAATGGCTTTATGTACAGACCCAAAGTTTCATGTCCAATCTGTTGAGGATAGAGCGCCCCCCAGAGGGGCTCAGCTAGACCTGCATGACCCTCTGGAACGTCCACACCTGAAAAGCCGGTCACCCACATTACCAGTTAAAGGAGGAAGAAGTCAAATAATAAAGGAACATGGAGACAGTAAATGCATGTTTTGGGAGGGATTGTCCTGAATTTCAAACGTTGGGGAGGGGGTCTCTACGGGATCTACATACTTTTGCCTTGCTGTGAGGGGAACGGCAGGCTCTTGGCTCGGTCCGGGGAGTATCCTCTGCTGCTGACGCTGGAGCCCGAGCGGCTGTGGGGGGAGCGGGCCACCTCGCGGCGCAACGGGGAGCGCTCTCTGGGGGGGGGGAACGGGGCGGCCTTCCTCCTGAAGAGGTCTCTCGTCAATGTTGACCTTAATTACAAAAGATGAAAAAATGAATACCCTTCCGTAAACGTAAGTAGAGTCTACCTTTCACAGAACTGGTTGCTGAGATTCATAAGAATATCGTACCGTCCGTCGTTTCGCTCGTTTGTTGTTTGTTCTTGTTTGTTTGTTCACTTTCTTCTTTATTTGTACTTTAACATGTAATATTATAACACCACCAAGGTAGAATATTAAGTCAGATCTCTTACGTGGTCTGTCGTAGATGTCATTCTGGACGTTTCTTAGATTTAAAAGATCCCCTCCGGGGGTTTGGGAAGCACCGTAAAGCAGGCGCGGCGAAAAAGTCCGTTAAAAGATAACCCGAGCGTCCCGGTGAGACATTTAATTGGAATCTACCGTGTGTCCCCGTAGAGGTTTTAGGAATTACAGTACGTCGACCATACTACAATACACATACATACATACATCACATAACATACATACATACATACGATACATCATACATAATACATGATATATTAATCTATATTATATGTATTGTATGTATGTCCATATAATATATATAATATATACACAACGTCTGTCTTCCTCTAAACTAGAATTCCAAAATACCTTACAAAGAAGTTTCAAGTCCACAAAAATTGTAGATATATCGGACACCCTACTTTGACAGAGACAATTATAATCTTTTTTGTGACTCTTTTAGGCTGCATAAAGTTATTAAGGGAGACGAAAGAGGGA
>NW_011366394.1:158399-162634 GCF_000735185.1 Notothenia coriiceps | reverse complement strand
TATATTTAAGATCATGTTTAATCATCTGATTCGTCTGTACATTGCTGTTTTAGTCTGTGTTCTTCTAATTAGTGTCTACAGTGTGCCTATTGAGCTGTTTAGCCATGTGGGACAAAACCCGATCATGCCCCTCCCCCTCTCACTTTCTAAGTGAACTGCCGCGTTTTTCTGGAGGGTCTAATTAAAGCGCATTGTAATTTCAGGCTTTATTTCCTCACAGCAGCAGCCGCACCCTTTGGGTGACTGTAAAAACTACACTGCGCATGCTCAGAGTATTGTCCTATTTAATGTGTGCTGCCATCCCCACCATACGTCACCATAGGGGCACCGAGCTGCCATCCCCACCATACATCATCTCACATAATTCAGAGCTGATTGGCTGTAAGTACGTGTGCCGCGAAAAGTGTGGTGTGTGAAGAGGTGCAGTGACGCGTCCTAAAACCAGGAAGTAAACTGCGCATGGCTTCCCTCGGCAAAAAAGCAATAGGATTTTAGAAAATAGCTGGAAATAAGATCTGTGGGAAACGTACCTGTTAGATAAATGCACGTTTTGTTCAGCCGGATAATATCGACATGTCTACCCTACTTTTATAATTTTCTAATCATAAATCTATTGATTAGATTTATGATAGACTTTTGAAACTACAAGAAGATAAGGAGGACTTTTACAAAAAAAGTAATAGAGATTTTTGTCCAGAAGGATAGGCAAATGGACTTCATCTTCAAGTCAAGACCGCAATTTTATTGAAAATGGGATCTTACTAAGAGAGAACAATTCAAGATTTAAATGATAAAATTACATTTTTTGGGTATCCTTTTGTTGAACTGTCTGTTTAAAATTAATCGAAGCATTATATTTTGATTTAGGTCAAAATATAATATTTGTAAACCTGAAGAGTCAGTGCCTCACCAGCCATGAACCTCACTGCACGTCACTGTAGAAGCTTATAGACATCTAAGTTTTTTGTGCCCCACCACTTTTGTACATATAGAAACACCACTGAACACACCCCAACAAAATAAAATAATAATTAGCACCTGAGGAGTTTAGCCCATTTGAAGCGTATGCATCAACACTTAAACCACATTGGTTTGGCTCATTCGAAGCAAATATATCTTCATTTCTCTTGTTCTGTGTTTGGTTTATTGCACTTACTGTAAGTCGCTCGGTCGTTTACATGATTCCCCTTTTACCACACGAGGCATCTTTGTTAGTTTATCCCATAGAGATCTAGCGTGAAGAAGATTGATGCTTCATTTCTATCGCCTCCTTTCGGATCAATAGACTTTCCGATAATCTATGAGCCGGCCACCGGTGGTGCTTCACCATCTCTGCTTCAGCTGTGAGGTGCTCATAAAGTGTAAGTGATTGCCCAATAACACACCCTATGGACGCCTGTCTGCGACACTGTATGTCATTGACTATGGAGAATGAGTTTATGCTTATTCCCATTAGATGGGGGATACCACCGCCCATTTATGGCTCTGGAGATGTTTTGATTCATCGCAGCAGAAACATCCTTCATTCATCACTATATATCCGTATGAGAGCTTATCAATTACCTTTATTGAACTGTGTGCTTAAATGCAACATGTAACAGGCCAGGTCCCCAGGGAGAGGCAGACAATGGCTGGGGATTGAGCACCACGTTTGAAAAATTCAATATCCTCCATCTTCCCAAGGTTTCATTTTTCCTGAAACTATGTTTTATATCGTGATAAATAACCCGTATTTTATTTCTTTTGTGCCATCATGGCCGGCAGAGAAACTATTTAAAATATATATATGTGACCTCCAGCGTTTAGAGGGCCGGGGTCAGAGTGGGAGATACGGGGAAAATGGGCACATCTCAGAGTAATTAAATGTGTGTTTGTGATGGAGAAAAGAGACATTGATTTTTTTTTTTTATCCAGGTAAGGTTGTCCATTTCTCTCCATTGTCACGGGACAAAATGTTGAAGAGGAGAGATGAGTGCTTAGTGGGAGGACAGAGAAAAAGGGGCTGATGGAGTGTGTTAGTGATGAAAGAAAAGAACAAGGCTGTCATAGCCAATATAGCAATTAGGGCACTTTGTGGCTGCAGAGCTCCATCTTTTGGTTATTGCTTTCCTGAAAACACAGTTGGACCTATAAATGGTGTCATGTGAAGATAGCAACAGAGACAAACAAACATATTCTAGGTGTGTGTGCTGTCACAATATGTTGTCATGATAACCTTGGCCAAAACAATAAATGATAATGATGAAATCTCAATATATGCAGGAAACTTGAAGAAATTATAATAACGCTATTTGTTAAATTCTTAGGAGACAATGGATCATTTACACTGTATTTATTACCATATATATTACAAAGATGCTATGCCACTATAACTAGCAAATATAGATGATAACAAAACAAGAAGTAATGAAACAACATTTTGATTTTGGACAGTTCTGTCCCCATGACCTTATCTACACTGAACAAAAATATAAACGCAACACTTTTGTTTTTGCTCCCATTTTTCATGAGATGAACTCAAAGATCTAAAACATTTTCTACATACACAAAATAACCATTTCTCTCAAATATTGTTCATAAATCTGAAAAAATCTGTGATAGTGAGCACTTCTCCTTTGCCGAGATAATCCATCCCACCTCACAGGTGTGGCATATCAAGATGCTGATTAGACAGCATGATTATTTCACAGGTGTGCCTTAGGGTGGCCAAGATCTCTCCTTAGTGAAGTATCTAGTTCAACAAGCTACGCTCAGCAGGACTCGCGCCCCGGCACCCCCGTTGCCCCACCTCTTTGTTCTACAGCGTAATTTTCGTAGTATCCGTCTCTCACACCATGCTAACGCGCTGTGCAGCTCACCATATTAAAAAATAGTAATGTATTATAATCACAAGTGGTTTGTGTCGCAGAAGAGGTTTACTCGTTGTAGGGACTGTAAAACTTTGGTCACTGAGTGTGAATGGGGTCAAGGCACGTGTCAAATTTTTTGTGTGATACACTCTTACGAAAAAAGTGTAGGTTTTGGAGAGTAGTCGCGAAACTAAGTCGCCACGGTACTCGCGAGCACGACTGTTTTTGTACATTGAGCTGCACACGGCGTAGAAGGTTCTTACATCGTCTCATCCACTACATAACTTTTTCCACAAAAAACTTTTCGACCCTAAAAGTCGACTGAGTTCCAAAAAAAAAAAAAGAGGGAGGACGTGTCACGGTCCGTAAACGGCAGTGACACTCTCGGAGTTTTCGGTCATGTCGTTGCGATTACGACCAACTATTGTGTATTCACGCATTGACCGACGGGTCGACTGAAAATGTCTTCGTCAACCTTTGACGGTCTGACATAAATAACAAAAGTTGTCTCAGTAAACACCAATCTTTAGACTTCATGTCCGTTTTACATCGTTAACAAACGTAGCAAAATGGGTGTCATGTGACTTGTGTTGTATTCATGTTACGCGTTGTGGAAAACAAAACGAGGGGGTAAAAGTACTGTACTCTACTTGAGTTTCTAGATGTTGTAAAGATATATGTGTTTTATTTGTAAAGAGAGCTCTTATAACAAGTATTTAGTCTTTTTTTAGAACACTATCACTCGTGAAGAGGAAACGGCTCTCCTTAGGTAGGGTGGAGTGTCCACACCGTATAGTTCTACGACTAATCCTGTCGGTACTAATAATGTGTCAACACGGACACCAACCTTGTGGTTCTTCTGCTTCCCACACGACAACAAAACAGACAACAGATACAACACGATCCACGGTGTTATTACTTCCCGGACGCGACATTTGTACGCTCCAACACCCAGCAATAACCACAACCCAGACACACCCCCCAGAGCTACTTGCGAGCTCACAATATTCGAGACACGCGATAGACAGAGATCTGTACAGGTGGGTAACTCGTCACAACACCCTACGCAGACGCCTCGGCCGCGCATATGCTGTACGCACCGGCCATCAGCGACCGCAGCTAAGCAACCATAAGTCAGCTATCGACAACGTGCACTTCCGTGACTGGTCACTCACATCACTGGTTTGTAGGTGTCTGGTGTTACCAGTTGCAGACTTTGCGTATCATAAGTGAAGTACGATTACGAGATTCTCTACTCGTCGCCCACGCGGTCGACGGCACTCCGTTCTACACACCCAGTCGTGACGTACTACAATACAGCACATGGACCAGCTGGGGGGTCTGGGAGGGGGTTATTTCGTTCTTGCCGCTGCACAGTCTCACGGC
>NW_011366394.1:132417-158354 GCF_000735185.1 Notothenia coriiceps | reverse complement strand
TTGATCCAATCGCCGATCAAACTCTCCATTAATTTTATCAGATGCCCACTAATAAGATTGGACTTCACACACAAAACAGGCGAGTGGCGACGTACACTATAACGTCCCACCGCACAGCTGAGCAGTCGTTGTCGACCTGAGAGAGAGGCAGCTCTAATCTGAAGAGTGGCAATACAGGGTATAGCTAGTCTAGGTCGATCAAAGATCCAGATTACTATCCTGATGGACGAATAGTTCTGTGGATTTTTATTCGCAGCGATACGTTTTGACCAGCTCCGGTGTTCATATCACCCGTCGTAATCGCTATACACAAATGTACCGGTGCGCCTTGCGGCGCTCCGTAATGGTTGTCTAGTTTATAGATATGTTTAGTTTTACTGTCGGGTCACTCATTACTGATCCGCGAGCTGCATGATACTGGCATAATAGATTGCCCGATCGGGCAACCAGCAGGTGAGGCTTCATGGCCCGAGCTAAATACTAGATGACCCCGGGCCATCGGGCAGTCCTTAATGTCGAGCCCTGCATACATACATACATACATACATACATACATATCTATCAATACTCCAATTAGTAGTATATGGACTATTCTGCACTATTTCTATTATATTCTCATTTGTTTTATTTACTTGCACTATTATTGGATGTATTGTGTTGCACTGTTGGAGGAGCCTGTGAGCTAAGAATGTCCTCGTCATAACTACACTGTACAGTAGCTGTGAACACATGACAATTAAAGCCTTGAACCTTGAAGGTCCTCTTTCTCATTTGACAACAGATGCAACAACCAGTGCGTGAATACAACCAAGTACACTTTACTCCAGTACTGTACTTTGAGGTACTTGTAGTTTCCCCGAGTGTTCATGGCTCTTTCTACATTTCAGAGGGAATATAAAGTATGTTTTACTCTACTGCATTAATCTGACAGCTTGAGTTTCTTGGCCAGTTTAGAGTTTCAACACAAAATAATGCATAAAATACGTTGGTTTCTTATAAGTTGAGCGACCCAGCAATGTGTATGCGCCTACAAGTAATATAAATAATTAGATGCTTAATCAAATTTGCTTATTGACAGAATTTCTTTCATTTTTTTCCCCAGCATCTCAATGTGAAGACTTTTTCTGCATCTAGTATTTTCACTTTTGTAACACTTTGAGATAATTTTCTTTTTTCTTATACTTTAAATACATTTTCAATGCAGGACTTTTTTACTTGTAACAGACGGTTTTAAGCATTAGTCAAGTGAATCTGAATACTTTAACAACCACAAATGTTTGAGAGAATCTAAAACACGTCTACTCTTTTATTTGTTGGTTCCAGTGCCTACACAGTACAAAACTGCCCTCTAGCACAAAGGCCTTGACATATGACATGTTTAGTTCTGAGTATTTATACCAGGTGTTTTCACTAATAACACACTTCCTTTCTGACATCAGCATTTATGGCTGCCATGAATAAACCACATGAAGTTGGGCTACGCAGGGTTAGCATGCACTCACTCGTACCCTCTGTCTAGGTTGAGGATGGCCTGCACCAGCGTGTCCTCTCCGCTCTCGGGCAGCGACCGGGGGGCCGGGTAGAGGCCTTGGTTTCGTGCGCTGTGGGGTTGTGGTGCACGGGCGCTGAGGGAATAAACACACATATGAGAGGTCAGCTGCATACTGTGCAACATGGCATGCCTGAGAGGAAGATAAGGCAGAGTTTTGTTTTGTAAATATTGCAACAAAAGCAGTTTACCCAAACTCCAGAGGCCTTCCTGGGAGGGGCTCTTCCCTGGGAACTCTGTAAGGATACTCCTCCTATACAATACGAAACAAAAAGCCCTTAATTGTGAGTGTGCATATAAAACCATCAATATTAGAACAGCTAGGTAGTTGCAATATGTCTGCAGCAATTGTAAGACTGTTAGTGTAAATTCATATGTACAGTAAGTAACTCTGGTACAAATATTAGTATCAATAGTAATCTTAATTAAAAGGGTTTATAAAATAACAAAACATTCACAAAAATATCTACGAGTTCGATAACAGGGGCATATGCTAATATTTCTGACTTTCAAAACTGACTTTTTGACCCATATTTGATATTTCTCTGCTATTGAACATTCCGTTTACACATTTATCGTCTCGTTCAAATTAAGCGCATTAAGAAAGTGAAATGCTCCTTCTCAGTTGTGGAAGTTTCTTTCTATTCAATTATGTTCATAGGTAAGAAGAAAAAAACACATTAATAGTACAGGGTACATGCAGGAATCCTGAAGTCAAATGTAAAACCTTTTAAGACCTTTTTTAAGACCCTTTCCGTAAATTTTAAGACCTCATCGCCACTTTGAGTTCTAACCGGTTACCTTGGCGACACACTTTACCTCACATTGACTATATACAGTATTGATTGTCCTTCCTCCTTATCTTCCAACCATTTGGACGCTAACTTGCATTTCCCCATAACGATGTTGCTTAACAACCGGCGTAAACGGACCTTCGCGCGCTATCAAGCAGTGAGCGTGCGATGTCCTGTTCAGATGACGTCAAATCCAACGGGATGCCATAAATAAACTACACAGAATCACACTACACACCTACGCAATGATTACATTCAGGCAGACTGTAGAATCCAACCTCTTTGGACAACTTATATACTTATTGAAAACAAGCTACAAAATGTAACACCTTAGAAAATGCCGTTTAATACTTTTTAATAACCTTCATTTTCGCTAAATTGATTTATCAACTTTGAATACTTTTTAAGACCCCGCGGACACCCTGATGTTCTCACCCTCCTTGCAGGCGGCGGAACAGCTCTCCGCTCTGCAGGGAAGTGGATGTTGTCTCCGTGGTAGGCCCTCTGATCTTCATGATAATTTCGTGGCGCTCCTTCGTTCGGGAAGTAGCGTGGTCCTGCTTCATATTCGTACCCGCCGCGGCCATAATCTTCCTCCGGCCTGCCAAAGGGGACCCTCCTCTCCATCGGCCCAGCAGGACGCGGGTACGCACCCTAAAAGGATGGGTATATGTTGAGAATTGAAGTTAAACTTAAAAGAGAGGTTAGAAATGGCTATTCAATTATTCTGACCTGAGCTCCTCCGGCAATGCAACATATATAATAAAATACAAAACTACAAAATAAAAAGTGTCAATAGAATATGATATGTACAAGAACAGAATATGACATTAAATAATGTAAATTAAGACAAAATTAAAAATACGGTTTATTGCGGTGATAACTATTTATATAAATTAGTATATTGCAAGATGAAAACAGGAATGTTTATCGAGGCACTTCACAGAGCTCAGGTGTTTAGCAGTCTTATGGCCTGTGGGATAAAACTGTCCCTGAGGCTGGTGGTTTTTGTGCGGATGCTGCGGTACCGCCCTGCTGCTGACTTAGATTAAAAAAAGAGAAGAGAAGAGACAATAGGCAGAAGTCACTTTGTCCACACTCACCGGTCTCTCTGTTAAAAAGCGCTCATCGTACACGTCTCGTATGTTCCGCTCTCTCCTGTACGCCACTGCAAGAGGAAAACAATGTAAGAAACCGTATGTTCGAACATGCAATCGTGCAAGGGTAATTCCTCAAAATAAATGTAAACAAGGTCCTGTAGTCATTGATACAATATAACTGCTTATGTGTACTATAAATGTATTTGTAGTTTACGCTTGTCGCCTTTTTATTTTTTAATGCAAGTCCACTTATTTTCCTTCTGCCTTTTAACTGCACTTCACCTTTGCTGCTGTAACTCTGTACTTGTTCCCCAGTTTCATTATGTCGATAAATGTTGGTTTTGCCAAGTGCATGATGCAACACGAAGAAAGGTCTTGCATAAACAAATATATACACATAAGGCTCTGAAGTGTGTCCCAGTTCTTGCATGTGCCACATATTGTGTTTTGTAATGTGATCTCTATCAAAGCAAGGCAGTAGTTGCGTTTATCTTGTTAAAAAATAAATGAGAACTTACTTTTGGACCTCCGTTAGTCGCAGTGATGTACCGATCTTCAACACAATCTGTAAAAATATTTAGTAAATAGTGTTAGATTAAACACTTTGAGTTTTCAACTGTTGAGCGTATATAAAGAACACATAATAAGAAGGGGGAAACACGTTGTAATTGCATGGTTTGACAACTAGATGTCATCACATAAGATATACTTTATTGATCCCATACGTTTTCGTTCCACTATTTAGGTAAACACTCTTCATTACAGAACATGAAGCGGTCCTTTAAAAGGAATGTAGAAAGAAAAAAACGTTGTAGGTTGCATGTTTCCTTAAATAAGATAAGAAGCACGGTTTGACAAGTAGATGTCATCACATAACATTACATCAGTTATTGAGCTGGCTGAGAGTATTGTCTGCAGATTAACACAAAAGTAAACACAACACTAGCTTCACACCTAGACTATTAAATACAAAAACCCCTGCATGCTCTGTAATGTCAACACACTGCTTAATACTGTAGTTCCACGTACATCAAAATACTAGCAATGCTAACGTTAGCCCTCATACGTGTTGAAAGCATTCACACGTTCAATTGTATGGGATTTTCAATAGATATTAAAACCAAATACTAATTCACGCCAAAACCTTGCATCTCAGAGATGATTACGTTTTAAACAACGCACAGGAAAGGGCATTGATTCCAGTAAAAAAGAGGCAAACAATCGTACCTTTCTCTCTATCGTTTGGTTAGCTTAGCATTTCACGGTAGCTAGTAGCTAGCTACATGGACAGGCGGCTACTTTATTGGAAGAGGGAGGTGCATACGTCATCAATTGGGGACGTTCAGTCAATCTGTTTGTTTCTCTTCAAAATCTTATTATACATCCATGTTCAAAATGAGGAGATAATGGAAATTGATAAAATACAAATTATACTTTATTGATCTCAAATTGGGCTTTTTTTCTTTCGTTACAGAAGCATAAAAAACAAGTCATGGCATAAAGCTAAACATTTAAAAGAGTAGAAATTACAAGATATCACTATCTACAAATCTGTAAACTATCTGACAAATAAAACACTATTTAGGGCCAATTTACAGCAAACAAATCCGTGTACCATTAAGTGTGCAAGGAAGGGCATAGCCTATAATTGCATATACGTGTACAGTGTGAAGTTATTAAGTCAAGTTAACAAAAGAGTAATCTGAGTTTTTTTATTTAAATTGAATTTAACTGTACTGTGTAATATTAGATTAACCTGTACTTTAATCTGTTTTATAATTGCTTGAGTGATAGAGATTACGCAATGTTTTAAGTGTTTGTTGATTCTGCCTAAAGACTGCAGATGGAAATCAGAAATGAGCTCAAATCTGGCATAAATAATCTCTTCTCTTTTCTGAGACTAATGTATTTTGTATACATGGTCCAAAGTGATATTAGAAATTGAGTCAGGGAGACTATTATATTATTTGACACAAATAAAGTTAATAAAGATCATGTTTTATGTATTTTGTATTTAAATGTTTGTGGTAGATTCAATCCAATACAGTAGGGGGCGCTAATGCTCATGCTAACGCTGGTTGCCACCCGCCATAAAACCGTGAAAAGAAGAAGAAGAAAGCATTTGTTTCTTTTTGCTAAACATTAGCTTCACACTCATTCATATATCATTCGGCTTTTTAAAAAACATTATAGTTGTTATATTGTTTTAATATAGTGGAGGCTGTTTTGGTAAGTTATTTGTATTCCTCTGCTTGCACTTAATTTAAAATGTGAATCGCGACATGAATGGTGGAGTTACTAAACTAGCTAAGAAGCTGGGTGAGCATTATTAATCATGTTTAGATAGATAGATAGACAGACAGATAGATAGATAGATAGACACGACTGTATTTAACTGTATGTTTCAGCTACTGTAATATAATATATATACTATATGTCTATATTTCTGTTGCTGTAGTATATTGGCCTCTCATATCTAGAACATTTTATAGTGAGTATTCTTTGTAGTGCATGTCCTTTTTTTTTTAAAACTGTAGATATGTATATAATATACTTGTTTTTTATTGTTAAGTTTTACCTACCTACCTACCTACCTACCTATCTACCTACCTATCTACCTATCTAAAGATAAACATTACCTTCTCATAAAAAAAAATGTATCAGTAAAAAAAACTATACTCATAGCAGTATCTTAACATTATAAAACATACAGAATAAATAAGAAAACTCCCCTCTAATATACCAATCTACTAAATATATAAACATAGTATACTATATGTTGAACAGTAGCTTGAAATTAAGAGTGATAGATAGATACAGTAGATAGGTTGATAGATTGATTGATAGATAGATACAGTAGATAGATAGATAGGTAGATAGATAGATAGTACTTTATTGATCCCAATTTGGGAAATGCGTTGCAGCAGCATAAAAAACTAGAAATAAACAGTCCAAAACATATTTCTGAAATATAAATAAAATAGCATTAAAAATCTAAAAATCTATTATATACATGAGGAAAATATACATGTGGAAATACAAATGTGCAGTTACAAATATAATGCAGGATATTATTGTGATAATAATAAATATATCCTGTGAGGTAGTGTAAGTAGGCTGCAGTATGTAAGTAGGCTGCAGTATGTGCAGATTGTTCATAGAGAGCTAGAACCTGAACTATCTTTGTGATCTTTTCCTCTTCCAGTGTGTTGTATGCGTCCAGTATGAGCGGGGGGTTGGCACCAAGCAGAAGCACTGTGTATGTGTCAAACCTGCCATTCTCTCTCACCAACAATGACCTGCACAAGGTAAGATCCTACACCAGTGTTTCTCAAAGTGGGGGGGCGCGAGGGAACAGGAGGAAAAATGACTGATTCGAAAATAATGTGAGAGAGAGAGAGAGAGAGAGAGAGAGAGAGAGACTTTTTGGTCACGATTAATATAAACAATTATTTCCGAGGCACACGTTTATATGATCATTATAGTTATACACAAAATAAGAGAATAAATGAAAAACAGGTATGAAATACTATATGGCATTAAAAAAAGAATAAAGTTTAAAAGGGTGATTTGTAAAATATCCATAAAGAAAAAGTAAATCTGTTTACAGTTCTGTTTCAAATGGGTGTTGAGAGATGTATCCATAGATCTCTTCATGTTGCTCTCAAAGTGCACCAGATTGATGCATTTAACTTCAATATTTAAAAACAAATCTTCCCTGGGGAGCATGCCCCCGGACCCCCCTATGTGAGGTCCACACACCACCTATAAAAATAGCAACACTCTGCTTACACCTATATGCCGTGAGCTGATTATCGAGCCTTCATTGTAACTGTCGCGGGTACACTGTATAAACCGGTACATTAATGGGAAACCCTAAATGTTTGAGCACCCTCTATGAAACGTCAAGCTACCCCACAGCACCCCCAAAAGAAATCTCTGGCGCCACCACTGAGCCTGCAACCCCATGAAGAAATGTGAAGTGCAAAACAGGCTCATTGCAGCCACTAATGCTGTGATGAGACACACCTTTTTGCCAAATATCAGCATTTTCTTTGCAAAGTGGCAAAGTATTATAACTTATTGTTCTAGCAAAGGGGATTGCACAATTGTATTTATTTTTTTGAAATAATGTTCACGTTCATATTGATGTGTTTTAATAAATGTTAAGTTGGCCCATTACGTGACTATTTGTATTGGGGGGGCCGGACTTTTCTTTTTCTCCAAAGGGGGGGGCCTGACAGAAAAAGTTTGAGAACCACTGTTCTACACAGTGTTAGGAGATAATGTTACGGATGCTTTTGCCTGGCAACAACAGAAATAAGTAAAATACCACCGTGGAATCGAAATGAAAGAAACTTGAATATTGAAACAGATTACTTTGTCTTTTTTCAGCTATTCACCAAATATGGAAAAGTTGTAAAGTAAGTAATGGCTCTGTCGTAATTTTTTTTGCATAATTTTATTTCTTTTTGGTACACATAATGTACACATAATGTGTATAATGTACACATAATGTACATAATGTGTACACCAAAACAACAGTTAACGGCTTTGAATACTCAATTTTCTCTGACCTCTTTTAAATGACTTCTTCAAACCCATTTTATAGACTAGTATTTTTGTATCATTTAAAAAAAATGTATTTACTCATTTACTTCTCCATCATTTGTCTTCTCTCTTCTATGTTTTTCTATTTTTCTGTTTAAATTCGACCTTAATTGAATCTTGCTTTGGGCTTGCCTTACTGCGATGCTTTTTTGTTTTATAAAATTCTGGAGATCCTGCGTTTGTTGTCAAAGCACCTAACAATAACTTAATTTAAATATGCTTTATAAAGTCATTATTATTATACGTTTGGTTAATAACCGCCATGTTTATTCCAGGGTTACAATCGTTAAAGATAAAGAGACTCGCCTGAGTAAAGGGGTGGCGTTCGTTCTGTTCCTGGACAGAGAATCAGCTCATAACTGTGCCAAAGCAGTGAACAACAAACAGGTCAGTCTGTCATGTTCTTATTTTTCAGACATGTATTAGTTGCAGTCAGTGATGTTTTAATGAATAACAGATATAAACTTGATACCCCTATGTTTGTCTCCCAGTTGTTTGGCAGAACAGTGAAAGCGAGCATCGCCGTAGACAATGGACGAGCAACTGAGTTCATAAAAAGACGAAACTACACGGACAAGACTAAATGTTACGAATGTGGGGTCAGTGCATATTTAAATTATTTTATTTCAATTGCTTGTATTCTTTTCTGAATGTGTAGAAAACTATCTTAGAGGATGTTAAGTGATTGTGTGCGCTTTCAAATGAAACATGACAGGATACGGGTCATCTGAGCTACGCATGCCCCAAAAACATCCTGGGAGAAAGGGAAGCTCCGAAGAAGAAAGAGAAGAAAAAGAAGAAAGAGGCAGAGAAACCCGGGCATGTGTACGTATTTTACGGTTGATATTGTCCGATTTTCTTTATGTAAGAGTTTTGTGTTTGTAATTCCTACATATTTTCCATTTAAGTGAGGAAGAAGAAGAAGAAAGTGAAGAAGAGGGAGAGGACCCAACCTTGGACAGTCTGAGCCAAGCCATAGCTTTTCAGGTAAGTGTGCAGGGATAGAAATCAAAATAGATGTCTTGACTTTGAAGGTCCCGTGTCATGGCCATTTCTACTGATCATAATTCCATTGTTGAGGTCTACTAGAATAGATGTACATTGTTCAATGTTCCAAACTCACATTGGTTTCTCATACAGCATCTCTGTATAGTATGTGTATTCACTCTCTGTCCTAAACGGCTTGTTGGAGCTCCTGCCCCTCCCCCCCCTGTGAGCCCACTGTGCTCTGATTGGTCAGCTCACCCACTCTGTTCTGATGAGTCTACCGTTACAGCGGAACATCAGTGATTATGTGTTACCATGGCGTTAGCAACCAGACAATGACATCAGTAATGACAAACAGATGAGGATGCTTCGTGGGGTCTGGGTGCCGTGTTGGCGGGACGTTGCGGGGCTCGCTGCTGCGAGGAGCGGACAGTGTGAGCTGGCTTACTGGTGTCGTTTCCTTGTTGCTGCGTGGGGTCTGCGAGACAGCGAGACAGCCTGGCTGTGAGTTTGTGTCACTATACTCGGGAAGGAAAAAATGGAAAAAGCAAAATGTCCAACGAGGCGTACTGGGGCAGCATAGACTGTGTTAGAGTTGTACTCGCTACAGGGTGTACTTTGAGGGCTTGTGACTCTGCAGACCGTTTACATGCAGAAAAAGCTACATAACAAACACGGGGACGGGTACTAACCAGAAAAGCATCACCTTTAAATGCACCATACACTTGAATTGAATTATTAGCTTTTAGCAGTGTTATATTCCCTTTTTTCCCCATTTGTGTCCTTTCAGCAAGCCAGTATTGAGGCAGAGGAGACGCAGAAGAAGCGGGCGCGTTTGTCTCAAGAAGAAAGTGCTCACGCTTCAACATCCTCAGACTCCAAGAAACCAAGGATCAAAAAGAGCGCGTACTTCAGTGATGAGGAGGAGCTAAGCGACTAACTATAATGATAATATAGTTATAACACAGGGTTTAGACATAAGCCCTATGTTATACATTAAATATTCCTTTATTTTTGTAAGTTGTATTGTATTATATGGGAGGTGCATCCATTACACAGATACACATCCGATTTTCTTTTTACTTCTTGTACATAAAACTCAAACATTGTATTTGTTTTTATATGTCAGTCAATAAAACCTTGCTTCTTAATGACGGGCCAAATTCTTTGTTGTTATTCCGGTGTTAAACAAATAATGAGATACTGATTCCTGAAAGAGGCAGTTTTTTTCTTTTACCGGTGAACTGAGTGGAATTTTGTTCATTCATTTGTATTATGTTTCCCAAAACTGTCCAAATAAGTGTGTCAGATGTTTATTTTGTATCGCTATGTTTCCTGTTGACACACAACCAACAAGGATTCAAATGTAATGAGTCTTTCTGAACTACATGTAGTGATTTAGACGGTGTGTGTTATACTAAATATTGCAACAGCTAAAATGCAGCGGTTAAGGTCTCCTTGCTCTAAAATCTCATCTTGGGGACATTATGGAGATCTAGTTGACATGAAAGGTTCAGGATCCCCAGGCTATGGTGTTTTTCTCAGGCCCATTATAAAACCAGCATGCGTTTGGAAATGTGTCCTTTGATTCCCGTTTACGTCAGCACAGAAATCAGGCGAGGTATTCCCCGGTGTTTAATGCGAATGATCTAAACTACTGCGGAAATCCTGCAGTCAGCGAGTCAAATGAGAACATAGAGGGATGAGAGAGGAATCCCTGTACAGTGAAACGATCTAAACGGTTAACACATGAGCGAGTGCGACTATAGCTTTTGTTGCATTTATGTGCTGCCGGAAATGAAAGATCTCATGACAAGGAGAGTGGATAAAGAGATAACTGCTACAAAGAAAGATGGGATTCTATGTTGAGAAAATAACCATTTATAGCCATTTAATGCATGTGGCATCCTTGTATTTAATATAGCAAATTAAAGCACAATAATATTCTTAATTTTTTTTTAAATAATATGTATTATCTTTTTAAAAGGCATTAACGGATATCAGCCGTTTCAATTTGACTTTTTCCTTAATTTAAGGTGTACATCTTGCTTTATTTTAGAATCAGCTTTCAAACGGCGTCCAAACGAGTCATGTTAGTCATAATAACCCCCATAATATGGATTTTTAACACCCTCGTTACACAGAGGTACGAACCTACAAGCGGGTACATGAACGCGGCATAGATTCATCAAGAGGAATGTCAGCCTCGGGAAGTAACCCTGCCTCTGATTGGCCGGAGCGAATCACGTGACCCTCTCCCAAGCGGAGTTTCCACGACAGCTGGAAGCCGAGCGGCACGGGCGCATCGCTTTCTTTGGTAAAATAATCGGAAATAAAACGACTTGAGCTCGTCTCAGCATCTCCACAGAAACCCCGGTCTGGCATGGGCGACAAGAGGAGTCCCACAAGGTAAAAACCGAGTTAAAACGGGCTAAAAATTCAAGATACGAGAGGGGAGCGGACACGGAAAAAAAATGGGTTTTCTCCACGGTCTCTCTCTCTCTCTCTCTTTTCTCTCTCTGCATGTGTGTGTGTGTGTGCAGATGATTTCCTAAATCCTGAAGGCTTACACAGATGTTTGCTACATTTCGTGCATGCAAGCTGAACTCTCTCTTGTCTCCCACCACCACCACCTGTCTTCGGTTTTTATTTTTATTTTGTGTGTACATTTATTGTTTTTTAAAGGCCGAAGCGTCAACCGAAGCCCTCCTCCGACGAGGGGTTTTGGGACTGCAGCGTGTGCACCTACAAGAATACGGCAGAGGCTTTTAAGTGCATGATGTGTGATGTCAGGAAGGGGACGTCAACAAGGTAAGGATTCATATACATTACCTCTTTTTAAATGGCGGCTTCCCAAGCTGAAGGGGGTGGGGGTCCCCTGGGAGTCAGCCCCCACTAACAGAATGAGGAATAATCTCACTACCACCCCTTTATCCTATTACCAATGTGTGCCTTTGTAAAGGGATACAGTTGACGTTTATTTGACAAATTAAAACCTTATCGTTGTTAGTATTATACAGGTCAGGTAGTAAACAAACATGGTTTAGGCCAGTTCTTTTTATTGTATTTCTCATGTATGTTTTAGGTGATGTATACTAGATACTCTGAAATACGTTATTGTGAAGGCTGCAACTAACAATTATTTTATCTCCATTTAAAATGGTGTTTACAAGAATGCACATGCCAGATCCTAAATGTCAATTTCTTGTCTCATAAGTCCAAAACCAAAAGATATTCAGTTTAATTCGTTATAAAACCGAGAAAAAGCATCACATCTCCATCGTTGATAGGCTAAAAACTGCATTTTTAGACATTCTGGCATTAAGAACTACGAAATAAAAAGTGTGCAGCAACAACGATAATTACAATAATGTCTGTATGTTTTTAAATAACAACTACTTACTCCGTGTTTTCCTTGAACTCTACATGTTCTTTGAGCTGGGGCTTTCCTTTACCAATGAAATTCTTGGTCGCCTTATCCTCAATACAATTTTGTCGAATAATGATTACTTCATTAGATTCAACATATCCGTTTTTGCCATAAAGAATCATGTAAAAACACCACTTTAGAGCATGTGTTCTCCCGTTCTTGGAAATAAGTCAGCATGAAAAATATAAAAAATGATTTAGTCGACGAACACCAAAACAGGGGCAGCCCTACTCTCAACAGTGCATTAGTGTCCATGTTCTTCTCCGGGTGTTCACACACACTGACCTCCATTAAATGAGGGAAATGGATGGCTCACTGCACACACACTTCCACACACTTCCACACATCCATCTTGTTGCCCCGGAGATATTTCTAACAGACGATGAGGGAACACAAACTCACACACAAAGGCACTTCAACATACAAATACACAGCATTTAGACACACACACACACACACACACACACACACACACACACACACACACACACACACACACACACACACACAGTATTCTAGGGCCGCTACTTGTCCTGACTTCAGTGATTTGAGGCAGGAAATGACTGTTATTCCTGAGTGGCTCATCAGGATGAAAATGCAACAAAGGCTGAAGGAGAGGAAGTGTAGCTCTGGGAAACCGTGTGTGTTACATGAGCTCCCTCTTCAATGTATCATCCTGCATTAGCACAACTTTCCCAATCATTTAACTACAACAACATCAGTGCAGTTGTGGGCTTTGATGCTTTTTCATAAGTGGGGTATTTCTCGTGTCAGTGCATGCACTTCTACGCCTCTTTCTGCATACTTGTGTGTGTGTGTATGGGTTAGTTGTGAAAGGAGATTGTGAGAGCAGCTGCCAGACAGACAACCATAGCTCATTACTATGCAACAGCTTAATCAGCCCGCTGTCATCAAAGACACACACGCACGTACAGATGCACTCGACATGCAAATTGTACCCATGACTGCATGCCTATTGGTACACAAACAGGCACATTTCCTAATACGCGCACCCTTGATCGCACTCATAAGTGCACAGTTGCTGCTCGTGCAAACAAAGCGATTTAGCGACACGCATACTGTTATCAAAGGAGTTCAGATTATTGCCGTAGAGCGTTGATTGTTGAGGACACTCCAGGGACTAAAAAAACAACGGCCTGCAGCTTTGCCAAGAACCTGTCTGAATCCTCACGTCACCAAAGCTGCGACACCCTTTGTCTTCCCCATCTGGGTATATTTTTGGGGGGGGAAGTTGGCAAGGACACAAGGACATAGAATTCCACGCTTCACAGCTGACACATTTTTAGAAAAAGCGTCCACGAGGAGGTCATATCTAAATGCTTTCCCAACTGCATTGCTGCGGAAACGTTTGAAGTGTTTGTCTCGTCTTTTCCCAGAAGGCCCTAATCCTGCAGCAAAATGGCCACACAGGTGGTCGCAGCTGTTAATGACCCGAACACAACGGACAAGCGGATTTCACTGCGAGCAAGCCAAAGGTGGTAAAGGGCATAGCACGTGCAGAATATAAATGTAGGACAGGACAAATTCCCTCGCTGGTTACTAAACAAGCATGACTGAGCTATTACTGCGGAGAAATGAATTATTCCTCGACAGGGGCATGGGAGCGTCCGCTGGTGAGACCCGTCGCCTGAAGGTCACAGGTTTGACAGCCAGCGCTGGCTCGGTGGAAGAGAAATGAACTTGTGATAGGACTTTTTCTGACAGGATCAGCAAGTACATTTCAAGGCATTGGCAGAGAGTATTTCAGGAGGGAGAGCATGTAGGTAGCCGTCAGGAGATAAGTGTTTTATGAAGGTGAGGCTGAGCAGATCTCGCTGCCTAAATTCCTCTGATGTGGAGAGATGAGCTACTGCAGGGACTGGAAGCTGGCAGCTGATTGAAAGCAGTGAAGGCAGGGATACATCAGCAGGATTGGACTCGCTTATCGAAAAAAAAAAAAAAAAAAAGGGGAGTGAAATGTAAGAGGGATGGAGATTGGCACTGAAGGAGAACCTGCCGACGTTCCGCTTATTCTGTCAACGGCTCGGAAACTTTTCCAGGGAGTCAAATGTGACGAAACACAAAGTGAGACTTGCTAATATTTTTGTTAGGAAATTCACACCGGCTGCAAATGTGATGCAGTCATTTGTGATTCATTAATATGGAAAAAGATTTTGTTTTTCCTGCATCAAGTGAACAGCTTTTAATTAAAGCCATCTAACTAGGAGCTTTGGAATCACTACATATCATGCAGCTTCATTACCTCGAGACTTTTCCGGAGAAAACGTAGGAGAGACATCTCATCGTTGGACCCCCTTTTTTGAAAAGCAAAACGATAAAGATTAAAGTTCAATGGCGGATAAAGGAGGCTGTTTGATAAGTGCAAGGTCACAAGTTTGGAACACACCCGGCGGCAGAGCGTCCTTCAGCCAGAAGGCCTCCCACTGCACCCATTATAGGCCTTGTACCGGATTAGAGTGTCATCTTAATGTTTAAAGAAAAAGACGAGGCGTGTGTCAGAGTTAATGCTCCCGTCTGGCGTTTTGGAAGAACAGGAACGAGCTGAAAGTGTCACGTGAAGTGGAGCCGACAGACAGTAGTGTTTGGCTGAGGACGGTGTTTAGGTTTTGAGTTTTAACAGCCCGGTGTAATAGAGCGCCGTTTGTGACCTTCTCCCGTGTCTCGCCTGCACGACCTGCACCTGTTCACCCAGCTGAGCCCTGACAAGTCTGCCCCCCCACCCCCCCCGCCAGGGAAACACTCGGTGTGTGTGCATGCTCTGCCTTCAGGAGCTTGTTCCGCAGCATTATATTTCCACGGGTCAGGACAGTGAGCGCGATCGTGTTCGGATTAGTTCTCCCTCTGCCTTTCGGCTCCCCCACCTCTCCTTTCTCTCAGATATTCCCGTTTGGTCTCTTTCTGTCTGCCTCACTCTTTCTCCACGAGCTGAACTTAACCTAGGGCGTCTCTCGGTGACAGATTGACTGATATGCGCGTTTTGTCAGCCACACCTAAACAAGCACAAGGCTTTCTGGCTGGCTGGCAAACTGTCAGCATCTGTCTTGCTTTTTAGATGTTGTTTTTCTCATCCTCCGCACAGGCTCGCCCTCGCAGTTCACATGCACCGCGCACACACTGCAAAAGTGGGCTGTGATTGCGCAATCGGCTCGGTTGTTGTTGGTGCACACAACCGTTTAAGGTAGTTCTTCGTGCCAGATTGTCTAAAAATGCTCTTTTCAGCCTCTCAACGATGAAGATGTGATTCTGTTTCATAACAAATTAAATCCAATATCTTTTGGGTTTTGGATGTAAGAAGTCATCTTGGAAAGAGCAGTGATTGGTTGCAGAAGATATCTATATGAGATACTGCTTAGCCTGCTGGAGCCATCTGATTAGTACTAATGTTCTGTTGCAAAAAGAAAAGGCTGAATCGTCTGTATTTCATCTCAAAGTAGCTGCGTTGGTAAAGTCGTGTGTAACTGCCGGGGAATACTAATATGTACGTACATTTAAAATGCTGCCTGAAGGAAGATGTTTCAGTTTTAAATGCACGGCGTGAATTAGTTATATTTCCATATCGTTCCACTGCCTGTGCATACATACTGCATACACTTACCTTTTGGCTATAAAACCCTTTCCTTACAAATCAATTATGCTTTTTAAAACTATAGCTTCCTAGCTGCCCGTCCTTTTTAAACCTTCTACAGGGTCACAATTCCTCTTAGATCTCAACACTATCTGGTTGTTTGGCTGGTAACATGTGTGGGAGGGAGGAGAAAGCTAATTTATCAGATGCAACCAAAATGTAGCGCCATTTAGCTGCCGTGTTAATGTCACTGTTCATTTCCCCAAACTGATTACATAAAGCGTGCAGACAGCCAAACATTTGACTCACCCCTCAGTCATCATGTGTTTTAATTCCCTTAAGTACTAAAATAGCTGGGTTTGTTTGGTGAAATCTCAAATGATGGTTAAAAAAGATTTTGCAGCCCTATTTAGCCCCGAGCCTAGAATAAACCACAACATGCAACAACAACAACTATTGAAAAAACTCATTTTATGAGTCATGATTGCGACTGGTAACGCGTGTTATTTATATGAATAAATGTATATAAAATGAATAATACAACACACTTAAATCACCAATCAATGTTTGATCGCCCTATCTAAATGATTGCATCCTCATAAAAGTCCTCTCAGTCACAGCACACATACGAGTGTACACCAGGGACAATGAAGCTGGCTGTTATCACGTCACTACGGCTCGAGATTATAGCTACGTGATAAGCCTGTAATTACTGCGCTGACGCTGATGCATCACACACTGAGCACACATAGAGCAGTGTGTGAGAGAGAGAGAGAGAGAGAGAGAGAGAGAGAGAGAGAGAGAGAGTGGAGAATGTGCTATAGTGTGGCTAGTGGGCTGTACAAGGTGTCATAAACCACAGGACATAGAGAGCCATCTGTCTCACACACACACACACACACACACACACACACACACACACACACACACACACACACACGTATGGTGGTAGCATGTACAGGCAAGGAGGGACATTAATCATCGGGTTGGAGGAGCTCCCTGGAGCAGTCTACGACCCGCTGATAGAACCCGACACACACCTAAACCTTTAACAGCGCATTAAAAAAAAGCGCGATTTCACAACGATGGTGTAGTCATCACTGAGCAGTGGGATGAGATCTGTTTAGAGAAGCGGACTCCTGAGCTTATTCACAGTCCATCAGCTGTCCTGTGGGATGTTTGCTCATCACACCGTGTTCTCCACTAATGTGAGCCAGCAGTTCTGCAGAATTCAGCCTCGTGCTGTCTTTGGGAATGCACGACTATGTTACAATAAGCATTTTTACAAGAAAACATAAGAGCTTAGATTAATGGGGAAATGTTTGACCTCTAGTTTCATAAAAGTGTAACCATAAAGGAAAAGATTGTACGAGATTTATTACAGAAAATGCACGCTTTGTGAACAAATGCAGCATGAGGAGCCCAAATCATAACGGATCCTACACTTTCATACATCGCGTAGCTCTAGGATGGAAGCAGTTTACATTTTGAAAGTGGAAATGCTTTGGAATAAAGGACAGAGCTGTCAGGTCTAAAAACACTCTAAATAATTGCACTGCTAATAGTTATATTATAGTATACATCGTAACTCTATGGACTGCCCTACATTTCAATGTAATACTCAAACACTTGTTTTTGAGTATGGAAGTCACATCAGTACGCCTCATATTAACAGTTTTGTGAATTGGATAGACCCTAAACTTCAATGGTTTCTCCCTTTTTTAAAGTGTGGAATTAAAGAAGTTGGTCCTCAAAACATCATTTACACACAATTCATCCTTATTTTAAAGTAAAAAGAGGCAAAAAGTTATTATTTTGACTACAGGTAAGATCAGAGGAACATATCTTGATGGATTCTCAGCCACATCAATTTAGTCCGGATTCTGTTTTGAAACCATTTTTAAAGGCAGCACGTAGTGGTCATTAATAATATTACATTACATTACATGTCACTTATTAGACACTTTTATCCAAAGCGACGTACATACTCAATACTGTGGACAATCCCCACAGGAGCAATTTGGGGTGAAGTGTCTCAGGGACACAACGACATGCTGACTGCAGTGGGGTTTCAACCTGTGAGCCCCTGATCCGAACACCAACACACAACCCACTGCGCCACACACCTCCCTTATATATTACCACAAACATATAGGAATGGCTAGTTTGACCCTATAGGACAACAGCAGGGATAAGTATACAAGAGCACTTAGTCACTTTAGGCAAGTTATTATGATAGGTCTATAAACAGATCCCCCCCCCCCCCCCCCTCTGTACTGTGACTCTGTGGTGTTGATGACCTGTTTGTCCGCTGTGGCCCTGAGTCATAATACATTTGTTTTTGTGACCAAATCTGGACCTGAGGCGATATTTCCTGGCAGCGCTGATTCCTCGACTATTTTGTTGGTGGAGGAGTGAGAGGTCGGACGAGGGGGGGCGGGGGGAGGGAGAGAGATAGCGTTAGACTCTGTGTTTGCAGAAGGTTCAGCCAGAGTTTCCTCGTCAGTGAAATGTTGCAGGATGACTAGCAGCGTTTGTACTTTCCAGCTCCTGCAGCACAGGGAGAGTGTGTCGTTAGCTTGTGGCTACAAAGCTAAATCACGCTTCGTCTGTTGGAAAATGGTGGAGTGTTTTGAAAGGCAGCACGGTTTAGAAAATGATTAATTTGTGATTCTTTTTTGACTGATATTGCGATATGACTCATGATATTGGAGCGACTGATCAGTTTTTATCATAATCCTCAGCATTATTTAAATTTAAGTACAAATAAGTTTTTTACGTCTGTAGGATGGTAATGATATCAATGAACAAATACTGCGCTAACTGCGATTTGAATATTGCACTTGTTCGTATTGCAATTTTGTTAACATTTTCGATTATTTGCACTCACGCTTTGGAAATGTTAGAATGACCAAGTAATGGATCGTGAGCAGAAGTGAACTCGGAACAAATTGCGTCAAAGAAAAAGCTAGGATGGGGCGATATTTAATTCCTATAAAAAACGTTGGTAAGTTTTGACTTTTGAAAATGCTGTCTTGCTCGAAGAACAGACTAACACGATGTTGATGTTTTATTCATGAAGGGAAATCTTATGTTTTTTTTAATTATCTTTATTTATACATTTTTGTTTTCGACTCAAAGATATGCACATATCTGTTATGCAACAAAAGGGATTAGTACCATTTAAAGCCCACGTGGATGACATTTGAGATAATATAGTAGGTTGCAGATTTCATTGTGACATGACATTTTCACATTTCCCCATGCAATGATACATTATGAAACAGTAGTTCCTGTTTAGAAAGAGATCCAAAACAGAGACATTGTGATTATATTTTCAGGAACAAAAGCATTTGGCGTGTTTAAGCACTCGTAACATCCTCACTTTCCAGTGAGGATCTCCATTAGCTGCTGTGGAATAAAGCAAATATTGATCAGAACAACAGTTTCAACACGCTGTATTAATGTCCGAAAGAATAGGGCTCTTACATTAGGCCTAGAATTTCCTGTTGGAATCAATACACACACACACACACACACACACACACACACACACACACACACACACACACACACACACACACACACACACACGCAGACGACGACGACGACGAGACGAGACACACACACACACACACACACACACACACACACACACACACACACACACAACACACACAGCACACACACACACACACACACCACACACTCGCTCCAGATGGACCTAAGTGCTAAGATAATAACCGTTTGATTGGTTAACCAGAGGCATGCCTGTTTTGCCTGCTGCTCTTGCCTCACCGTCATACTCAAGTCACTTCTCTCCTCTCTCAACTACCAAGTTATTGAGCTGAGACCTCCCTACNCAACTGGCCACATCCGGCCCGCCAGACATTCTCATCCGGCCCGCACGCCGGGGGTGACTGTGGCGTTGGCGGAATGGTTAGTGCGTTCGCCCCCCACTCATTTTTCTTTTTACAACGTCTCGTGAGTAATGTGCTGTACCCATACTTGCCAACCTTGAGACCCCAGAAATCGGGAGCATTTCAAAACCGGGGGGGGGGGGGGGTTGGGGGTGCTAGTGGATCGCTGGAGCTGTAGATTAACATTTACATGCTTATTGTAGTTGTAAGTGCAATGCCCGCAGCACCATGGAGCATATGTGTGGGCTGCACCTGTATTTTGCAGGAAAGGAGTGAGCAGAGGATTGAGTTGTCGATTCTTGTTCAGTTTTCTGTGACTATCTTCCTCACCCTCTCAGACTTTCAGTTGCGCGCGCTACTAAAGAGACGCGCTACCATGGAAACCAAACAATGGTGTAGCTGTATTGAAGTCTGAGTGGAAACAGTCCTGAGTAAATCTGATTTTTGTCAGAAATCGGGAGAAATGCGGGAGAGGGCAGTGAAATCGGGAGGGTTGGCAAGTATGGCTGTACCGGAGTCCAGCAGAGAGGCAGCAGCTGCGGGACAGTAGACTGCGTACTGCATAGCCTTCCCTGCCCTGAAGAAGAAGTGATCCTTTGTTAGCGCTGAGAGTCTGCTAAGCTTTATGCGCTCCGCAGTACCTGAGCGTGCTCCACTAGCCCCCCCCCTCCCTCCGGTCAACAACTTCAAAATGCTGGGCTATATATAAAAATCGCTGGCCCGAGAAAGTGTCTATTGGATAAATGTTGGCCCTTGGACAAATGTAGTTGGTGATCCCTGTCATAGACCAATCACAGACTATCCATGGGCAGCAATGGATAGTCTATTGACAAGCTGTTGTTAAACTACCTGGTAAACATGATATCCCAGAAGATTGAAGTTAACTCGCTACGATAGAGGTGCAGATCAACCCTGAGCTAAACATGGGCTAAATATTAGGGTTGTAAGTCAAAAAATGTCATTACACTTGAGTGTCGTCAAAAACACTATTGATCTTAATTTAATATTTTACACGCAGCCAGTGTGGCTCAGATTGCACTGGTAGAAGTGCTCTCATGTATGGTGATGCAGGGACTGTGATAAATGCAAATCCCGCTGTTTTGATTGCATTAAAAAAACTACAAATGTTCTTTTTACTTTTTTTTTGTTGGTCATAGAGTTGTGTTTTTAATAGCACGACAGTATTTAATTGTTACACCTGTATCACGATACGGATTGTATCACCAGATTCTTGTCAAGCGCTCAGAGATATTGGGCTAACAATGACCAATCACACTAGAAACGCTAATCCAAGAGGATTTTTAGGGCAATACAATGCTAACATATTAGCCATAACAGCTACAATCTGTCTCTCAGGGGTGGGTTTCTTTGCAGAGTCATGTTAATGAAAGAAAATCACTTAATGCAGTTTTGTTGTTAATAACAGTCTTGAAACTTTGTCCATACTTCGTCCAGACAGGATTTTCAATCACATGACCTCCACAGAATGAGATATATCGACGCAAATACAGGAACAGTTCTTCATACATATTCATGTTTCTCGAAGAAAAAAAAAAGTCAGGTTTACCATGGAAATGTTTGTTTTAGAGACGGAAAGAAAGTGGTTACTTGTCAACTACATGTAGTGTTAAGTTAAGGGACAGTGGCTGTAAAAGACTCCGGTATACTCCTTTTTAAATCTCCGCTGCACCTGCTCAGCACCACAGTGGACGACCAGAGGGGGCTCATGCTGTTTGGCCCCCACCGTGGACCCAGTTCGGACAAAGCGTGGTGCTTCTACAACGAAAAATGGGGCTTTGACTTCTGGACACGCACAATTAATGTGACGGCCTGCGGTGTGACGGACTTAAGAAAACCGCTTCTTCCATTTTGACGTAGCAAAGTGGGGGAGCTTTAGAAATATACTAAACCCCCAGCAGAACAACTATAGATCAACACGATAACTTATGAAACCTGTAGAGAAACATTTCTAAAAAAAATATTGTACTACAATGTTTTGATGTGGTTGTATTATCCATCATAGCAGTGTTACTGTCCAGATTTTTACTTTTAACATTTTTAGCACAGATCCTGAGAACTGTCATGGCATGATAATATTACGGTCTCGGTATATTGTGGGACAGGCTTTGTCTCTTAGTTTGTTTAGCATCGTTTCGTGTGTGGCAGATCTCAGGGGTTCACCACTAGCTGGGACTAGCTGTGTGGACCTGTGAGAACTGTCCCGACTCACATCTGTTATTCGTTTGTGGCAACATTTTGAAAGACACTTAAAATATATGTTGGTTGTCACCTGTTGATATTTTATTTTGTGTCTTGCTTTGCCATGTTCAATTGTTTTAAAAATGTGTGAACTTGTTTATTACATGTCTGAGTAAGAAAGTGTAAACAAAAGATATCATTTAACTTTGTCGTTTCACTTTTCCTAAAGCTTTAATGAGGTCCTTTCATGCTTCTTAGGGTTTTCCCCTTTTCCTGTAGAGTGTTATATAAGTTTCTGTGTATGTCAATGGTCGGCAAAGGCTAAAATCCTAAAGTTTCTCTCCCACACACTGCACACGATGAAGAACAATATCCCGGCCAACAAATCAGATTCTACTCGACATTTTTCCTGCACATTTTTAATCCTCCTTAAAAAATTGAATTATCAATGTTATTGGATAATGATGTCATTTATCAATACCCCCAATATTGTGTAGCCTACATATCGCAGTTGGAAAATCAGTCAAACTATTCGCAATTATTATTATTTCCAAATCGTATAGCCCTGATTATATAGGCTTACAATAGTTCTGAGTATATGGTATGGTTTACAAACTAATTGATCCACCACTACAGTCAATCACCTTGATTTTCCCACACTTGATGCAAATGTAATTTAGGTCTTGTGGAGCCACAACAATAAAGACTAGTCACTTAAAGCCCTGAAAGGCTCTTTACAGAGGTGAAATGAATTGAGAGTTGCTGCAGACTAGACATAGCTGAGGGGGGAGGGAGAGGGGAGAACCAACTTTGCTTATCGCTCCCACCCTTCCCCCTATTTAGGGTCTCGACCTCCGGCTTCTGTTGCATGAAGAAGCATCAAGTGAAGATGGTGGAAAAGAGAAACCAGGATGAATTGCATGGCCTTCAAAATAAAAGCCTGACAATTGTGATTAGGGACAACGACTGCAGAGAGCTGCACAACCTCATAAGCAATTGAGACTTTTCACTAGCCTATATTACGAAATGTTCAAATAGTTTTACAATATACAAATAAGATTGCACAAATATAATTTGTATTTTTTTGTATTTCCGAGCCAACTGGCTTTCAGGAGTAAGTTTGTCAAATGTGATGCATTTGTAGGAACTAAATATCTGAGCTATGATCTATTATACATTTAAGGGGGGGGAAATGTATAATAATAACTTAGATTATTAAAGGGTCTTACATTTCCAGAACAGACAGATGTGAAATCCATTAAGGTTTCTGGTGAGTGAGATGTATAAAATGTTAAGGTATCAAACCTTAAAACAAAACAAGTAAAAAGATAGACTTACTGTAATGTAGGTTCGATACAAAATAGCTCCAAAAGGCTAAATCCTTAAAGTGTTTACATTGTTGTATGGCTAATACATGGCCTAGTATTATTATCTAGTGACGTAGCATGCACTTGTAGTTAGCATATCTGTCATATTAGACATAACATTAATGTATTTCTGACTCAATATAAAGCTACTGCATCATTTGTTTAAAAGCTTGACAAGTGGGAGAAATGTTGAAAAACGCTGCAAAGTGTAACATGAAACAATGCTTCAACGGCTGATGAGAGCTTTAATTTTTAAACGTGCACCGGAAGTGTGTTGTCATTGCGTCAAGCTTTGCAGTTATTATTTCACACTAGTTAGTTCTGTGTCATGACTTTAGCTCCGAGTTGCGTTTTAAAACTCCAAAATGCGGCGCTACATTCGTGCACTAATGCTGTGCACAGTGTTTGCCGTGTTTTCGGGTGTGTATGTTTACAGTAAACTGTTTTACTCGGACTTCTCGCTCGGTGGAAACGGTCCGAGAGGTTTCATCCCACAGAGAGTCCCCGGAATCAGGCGAGGAGCCGTGGACAAAACCGGGCCCCAAAGCCCACACTGGTACAATAGGTAGGACTAAATTATGCAGGTTTTTCTGACTTTAATGGGGTACAACTTGGGGGAAAATGCATTTTATACAATAAGTATGAGTAAAGTTGTAGGTATCTACTCTGTACCACACTTGTTATGTATAGGAATGTGACACTGACTGACAAAACGGCACCAAACTTCATTACAGATTTCTGTGATTTCTGTAGTAACGCGAGATTTGAACAGGTGTGCGATCTTCGAGATTAATTAATACATAAAATACATAGTAGAGCATGACCAAATTTGCCATACAATTTAGCACCTTTTCACTGTTCAAATGCACTTTTTAGCCTGTGCAACTAGCTTTACTGCCTTATTGCTTTCACACATGACTGTTTGTGTGTCTGCCAGATATGCAGGTTAGAGAGGAGATGTTAAGATAAATAGGGGGAGAAGCTAATAAAGTCAACAGTTGTATTAAGCTTTCTAATCCCTTACAAAGTTCACTGTTAGCAAGTTTGGGTCCAGTGAGTGATAGGAAAATCCATGGGATAAAGCCTACTATTGTTTAATAATAATTTAATAGATTCTGCATTAGTGGTTTGGTCTGTGAAAATACCAGACAATATATTACAAATAAGTGATATCTTCAAATTGCTTGTTTAGTCTGACCAAAAGTCCCAAAACATAGAGTTTACTATGACAAATACAAACATAAGAGCACATTTGAGAAGCTGGAATCAGAGAGTAATTGCTGTTTTGGTGAAAACAAAGGGCCATCATTTTATCACATACTCTATATCCACAGCTAAATGTGGGGGTGGCATACTCTAGAGAATTTGCTAAAATGGCATAATGACGTTAAACCATTCTCTGGTGGCTTGACATTGATATCAGGTGATGTTTTTATTTAAAAAAAATCCAAAAGTAGAGCTCGAATATGCCAATATTTTGTTTTTTTAGCACTCAATTTATTTGGACCTCAAAGTCAAGGGTCTTAATAACTGATCCTAAATCCTACGCCACCTGTCTACCAGAGTACTAGTATTTATATGTTATACATCTGTATTTGATCTCTTTTATTTGTTAGTGTGATAGGCATTATTTAATTGTTGTTTGTTTTGTGTGTACCTCCCCAGAGCTATAATCTGGAATATTGCATCTCGTGTCTTTTTGAGATTCATGTGTTTTTATACATGCTCTTGTTCAACAAAGATATATAATAATACTTGCAATATTTGTAAACCTACTAATATCCCCAGGGCCCAAGAGTTCAAAACTTTTCATCTCAATCAGATCCGATCCGATTTTGAAATCCCATTTTTTGTGATCCAGGATCTGGAGTTCAAAGCAATTCAGGATAGGATCAACCTGATCCAGATTACGATTTTTCAAGATGACTAGATCCTGAATATCAGTACTTTAATCCTACCGATCGCCATCTAGTGGACAGGAAAAATAATACAAGGAAGACAAGAGACCACATTGCAGAGACATCTATAATGTTTAATTATATTTTTTTATTTGAAAGGTGATGACAGATGATGGACTTTTTTTTTGTTGAAGATATTTTTACTTTAATCTAAATTACATTTGTGATTGACAATCTTTGCTGTGATACTTTTATGAGCATAAACATTGGGTTGAAAACAAAATAGGCCACCACAAACGTGAGCAAAAATGGAAAAAATAAAATGTATTTCCCATGAAGGCNGCGGAGATCTTTGCATCGATATGTTCAAAACGTTTTTTTTTCAAATGTAAAAAAAATGTCGAAAATTATAAATAGTGAAAAAATAAATATCAACACATATTATTCTAATACGGGTCTTTTTTGACCCACTTATGGAAGAGTGTAGGGTCCAGTC
>NW_011366394.1:130108-132389 GCF_000735185.1 Notothenia coriiceps | reverse complement strand
TTTTTTTTGTTGAAGATATTTTTACTTTAATCTAAATTACATTTGTGATTGACAATCTTTGCTGTGATACTTTTATGAGCATAAACATTGGGTTGAAAACAAAATAGGCCACCACAAACGTGAGCAAAAATGGAAAAAATAAAATGTATTTCCCATGAAGGCTAAAAATGGTGTATTATTTCAGTTAACAAACTTTGCCATCTTATTTAAATTGAAACATTTTAAAATAAATTGTACAGTACATTTTGCTCTGGTAATCCACTGGAAATCCCCCCCTTTGATGGGATCAGGATAATCCAGTTTTTTGGGATCAAACTGATCCCAATCCTGTGTTGTCTGTTTGAACTACCCATTTTGAAGATTTGATCCAGATTAAAGCTTGGATTGGATTTCCTGGTCTGATCGGATATGAAAGTGATCCTAATCCTGTTTTTTGGTTTTGAACTCCCCAAAATCCAAATCTGATCTGATCAGATAGGGATTCAAAGTTTTGAACTCCTGGGCCCAGGTCTCTCGAATTCACTTTTTTATACCATCTGTTATCCTCTCCATCCTCTCTCAGGTACATCATGCGTCAGCGGGGTCAGGTGGAGGCAGGGGGGGTCAGCGTCCAGCCTGAAGCCCCCATGCACCTGGCTGTGGTGGCCTGTGGGGAGAGGCTGGAGGAGACCCTCACCATGATCAAGTCCGCTGTGCTCTTCAGCATCAAACACCTCCAGCTGCACATCTTCGCTGAGGATCAGCTGCACACCAGTTTCATGGAAGCTGTGAGTTCAAACGTAAAGCTTTATTATTATAAAACTAAATGAATAGTGCAAGAAGAAACAGAGTAGGAATGAAATAGTGCAAGAGAGAGAATGTTGCAAGACAAATAGCATAACATGACTTAGGAAAATGTAAAATGAAATGCTTTAGAGTGAAATGCTTATCGTACTAATAGATCAATATGTGAGATGCAAACAGACGGTGTGCAAATCTTAAGAAAATTAAAGTCTGAAAATGGCATGCTGAGTTTGTACTTACCCTTTATGTCGTCTGTCTTCCAGCTGCAGTCGTGGCCAGGTTTCATTCGCTCCAGGTTCAACTACACAGTGTACTCCATCAGCTTCCCCAGTGAGAACGCAGCCGAGTGGAAGAAGCTCTTCAAACCCTGCGCTTCCCAGAGGCTCTTCTTACCTGTGAGTTTCTGATCAAAAGCATGAAAACCACAGTGGAAATCTGACGTCATTATGACATTCCCAATATGTTCTTATAACAACACATTAAAGGTCTGAAAAACTTGGAGCACTATGAATAGAAAAATGTGTTTTAAATCCTCAAATAAAATTGGGATTGACAGCTATACTCGCCTGTGCTATAGCTCCTAGAACAAAAACATTTTTCTCAGCTATAGTCCTACACATTCTTAGATATAATGTAACTGAATAAAAACTATTAATCAACAAACCAAAACACATAAATTGTCACAATTCAATATACTCTGGTCAATAAGCACCACTGCAGACTGTATTCACATAATTAGTCTCCTCAGTGACATCCCTCTGTGTGTCTGTTCCAATCTGTGCAGCTGATCCTAAAGGACATAGACTCCGTGGTGTACGTGGACTCGGACATCCTCTTCCTGCAGCCCGTGGACCGCCTTTGGGCCTTCCTGACCCGCTTTAACTCCTCCCAGCTGGCTGCCATGGCCCCTGAGCACGAGGAGCCCCGCATCGCCTGGTACAACCGCTTCGCCCGCCACCCCTACTACGGCAAGACGGGCATCAACTCAGGGGTCATGCTCATGAACATGACCAGGATGAGGAGCATGTTCTTCAAGGTGGGGCTCAAGATGGATTTTCAAGAAGAGATTTGTTCCTGTGCTTCTTTGTTTGGCCACTAGATGTCCTTCTCCTGCTGTGAAAGCATTTAATGTGAGGCCTTCACTTACCATGGCATTATGATCACACACTAAAGAACTATTTTAATTGATGTGCAGTGAGGCGGCTGGAACTGCGGCAACAAAAACTCAATTTATAATGAACGGCAGCTCTGATCAATGTTGACTATTATTGTTCAAGTCTGTTCATAGTTTCTTTTCCACAGTCCTTCAACAATGCCAGAGCAGCACATACCATGTTCCTGTTACGGCCCATCTACACTACAGGCATAAAAAATCTTGAAGCTGGGCGTGTCTGAGGCTTGGCGATTTCTCGCGCCCAAGGCGACCAACAACCAATCAGGAATCTCCCGCCCGCCCCCGGCATACAAAGCAAAAAAAAGCCCGCTTCTTCAACGAGTA
>NW_011366394.1:126334-130063 GCF_000735185.1 Notothenia coriiceps | reverse complement strand
TGATCAGTTTTAAGATAAAACTATAGTCTTTATTTATAATATGTCATTCTTACAAAAACTAATAGGAAGCTTAATTATTCGATTTAGCCCAACGGTACGTCACCACTCCCGAGACGAGTGACGTAGTCCCGTAAAAAATCCCCGCCTGAAGACACGAAGGTAGTCTTTTACATGTGTAAAAATGTTTTTGTAGAGGAAGAACGTTGCGCCGGAACCTTTTTATATTATGTAATTGTTTCTTAGTGAAAGTTTCTCTTTTCCAAGGGTAACCCTCACGAGACTTAGGTGACGTAAGTCCCGTAAAACTCAACTAACCATCAAAACCAAATTCCCTAATACCCGGTCACTCCTCCGGTGGGAACTTATTAAGTTTCACAAGAAATCAACAAACTCCATAACACGTTTAACTGCCCGCATCTACATCAGTTTTTTTCATCCGTGTACCGATAGAACCCCTCTCAACTCGCCCGGTTAGTGGTAAAAGAAGGTTATACTAACCGCTAACGACTGCCACACGTTCCACCTCACTCAAGGTCCGGGACAGAAGTCCTACTGAGACATTCCTCGGGCTACCTCGACAACTCTACAGACCCAGTAGTTGTGGATATTGTATCCCTTAATCATTTTAATGTTTGGTTTATTTAAAATTTACGTCTAAATGAACCCGGCGACTTCCGGGTAAACCCGTCAATTATGTTTTCGAAATTTTATCAATTAAAATACATTGTGTCCTGTCCATTTATCTCAACCCGCAGGACACCCACTTAAATATTTATTACTACTTTTCGATAATGTTTCCGTTCAGAACTTCTCTAGAACCAAAATAGTGGGTCCCTGTCCTTCCGGAGCCCTCCCTGACGACAAGCGAACGGAAATTTAGACATGGGACTTTATCACCAGTCTTTTAAACGAATTGTCTTTGTTCTTTGTCAAAGAAAGGAAGAACTTACGGGTGCTCTAACCGGATAGAGTTCAGTAGTTCTTCGGGTTCTGTTAGGCCTCCAGAGCAAAATTTCTTTCGGAGAGTGTATACACACGGGTCGAGATATTCAAACATGGGTAGTTGTCAAGTAGAACTGACTCTTCAAAAAAGATTTTGTAGTGAGCAAATTGTTAGAAAAAAAAACATCTAAAACCCAGACAGGTTCGACATAACTTGACCCGTAGTGCTCTCGCCCTTAGGAAAAGTTTTATACTCGAGAAAATAGGTCGACACTCTCACTGGACGGTCGTAGTCAGCTAAAAGTCTTGACCAATAAAGAGAACTGCCGTACATTAGAGGGAGTTTTGTCTTAGTGACAGTCCCTGTGGTACTAGTAGTTTTACAGAATTACCCGAATACGTTTTCCCGATGATTATTTTCTGTTAGATATAGTCTAACATGGAGGACATGACGTTACAGTCTATGATCCGGATGATTACCGTTCAACGGACAGTAAAATGCTTAATGGCTCCGATTGTAAAAAGGTCAACTACGAATTTATAGGTCTAAAGTTAAACTCGGAGAAGAGTAAAAGGAGAACTTTTTGCTATCCTAGTACAATTTCTCGGAGTAGAACACCACGTAGAACTCTCTCTAAGTAGACTTACATTCGACGGACGTGGTCGTTACGTCCGAAGTTGAAGAAGAAGAACTCTGATACCAACGAAATGATTAAATACTCGTAATTTCAACTCATGTGTAAGGCGTTTTCCACGTCAAAAGTTTACCTGTAAAAGTGGTAAGGACAAAATTCTACAACCGCGTTTACCACTTCTTTTACTGAAAGACATGGTCCAAGAGTTTTAGCGTTTTTCCTGTTAGCCATATATGTCGAAGCGAGTAGACGTATAGTACCTCACTATAGAAATGACATTTTACTGAAAATTCCGTAATTTACTGAACTTACTTGTGTTCTGTTAGAACATCTCCGTAACCCTTAACCTCACAAGACCGATAACGAGGTACAAATTCGCTATACGACATTATGACTCGGGATAAAAGTCTTCTTTTATTCGTCTGAATGTAACGGGTTACGTCAAAAGTGTGTGGTTTTTTATCTTTTGTGTATTTCAAATTTTGACGTAAGAGGGTTTGATATGTCGTCCAAAGATGTGTTTAAGACTTTGAGTTAAAGTACGTAAGGTCCTGGGTACTGTTTTTATAATCATTATGTGTGAAGATGGTTTGATTTTACGTTTATCCGGAGGTTGATAACAATTTATTACATGATTCGTAATAATTTACAAAAATTCACAAAAAAAAGCAACAATAAATGTTACATCTTTTATAATGTTAGGCGGGTATATATAGTCCATACATCAATTTAACCTGCAAAAACTAACATTAATTTAATTAAGTAATATTACGTGCGAACACAATTTTATAACGTACATTTTTTTGATTTGTACGATTTCACTTTTGTCATCGTTGCGGATTTCCGCCTATCTCTTGCAAGTGTCACCGATTACACCGATTGTCCTTTACCATCGTCGAACGATTACACAGTTGGAATGCTTGTACGAACGAAAACGAAAATGTGTTCAAAAGAAGTTGTATGTAAATAAATTGGCCCTTAATTAAGGTGCGGTATCCGATGTACTCCCGATTGAAAATCGAAATTTCAAATCGAGAAGGAATATCGGAATGGTGCTAAAAATGAATTTGTGCATTTTCAGCACAAGTAGACTGCTATTCTAAAACCTCTGAGTAATGTTGTTATTGCTATCGATTGGGGACTTACTAAAACCGAGTGAAGGCTTGAGACACGTGTTATAAACAATTTTGGTATTTGACCAATTTTGAATGGAGAGTACAGGGTCTGAGAGTGTTACAAAGAAAGAAGGGCGAAGCAAGCAAGGTACTGGGGTACTGCAGCCAGACTGCAGAGACACCGTTTTGTACGCGTACGCCATCAGCGGGTGCCACAAGTTTCTCTCGACGAGGTAGCATGAAATTTCATTGCAATGAAGTTGCTACCTCAATTTATTCAAGAGAGTGTTCCTTTCATCAAAATTGAACAACATACGTCAATTCAATTGTTTATTACATCTTAGTTCACTCAACCTACAGTGAGTAAGAAAAATTCATTCTCCGTGGATAATGTTAAATGTCACATTTTACTAGAATTTCTCGAAAAGATTATTCTCCAACTTGATAAATTAATTGGTTGGTTAATATTTACATAGTCAGTCGTTAAATCTTCGTTAGTCTTACAAAATTATCACCTTCCAGACAAGTTAATGTTCCTGGAGGTGGTAATTTTGAAGAGTCTTTCATCTGGCCTCTGAGAAGCTAGGTAAAAAAAGATGAAGTGTCTGGTGTATCGAACACGAAGTTGTGTTCGGAGACGTTGTGACGATTGTACGTGAGTATTTAGGTGCAATAACTGGTAGATGAGGAGGTGGTCTCAGGGGACTTCTCTCTCTCTCTCTCTCTCCTCTCTCTCTCCTCCTCTCTCTCTCTTCTGCTCTCTCTCGCTCTCACACTCTCTCTCTCTCTCACCTCCTCTCTCTCTTCATGTATTAACCAATTTGTGTACTGAACCCGCCCCTCCCGTAAATGCCCTAATGAGTCGCTTTGATCATTCTACTCCCGGTTCGAAGTGACGGGCCTCGTAGGCGAGCAGGTCCACGCCAACCATGTCTCCCTCCTACGCTCTCCCAACCCCTCTTAGGTACCTCCCCTCGCTACAGGGGCCCCGGTCTCCTACGTGCCCCTGCCGCATGCAGAGCACAACGTTATCTCTC
>NW_011366394.1:116880-126304 GCF_000735185.1 Notothenia coriiceps | reverse complement strand
ATTCTTGATATCAGAAATTAAATTGTAACTAGTTGTAATATGTATTCTTGATATCGGAAATGCGATTTTAACTAGTGAGATTTGCTTCGTTTTTCTCATTCATTTCAATGGGAGTCGGAATTTGAACTAGTTCAAAATCCTTTTTGATATCAGGAATTCAATTGTTACTAGCTATAATTCAATTTCTATTTATAACTAGTTACAATTGAATTCCTGATATAAAAAAATGATTTTGAACTAGTTCAAATTGTATTTTTGATATCAACAATTGGCATTTCGACTAGTTCAAATTGAATTCTTGATATCAGAAATTGGTATTTTTACTAGTTCAAATGTAATTGTAACTAGTAACAATTGAATTCCTGATATCAGAAATTGGGATTTGAACTATAGTTCAAATTCCAACTCCCATTGAAATGAATGAGAAAAACGAAGCAAATCTCACTAGTTAAAATCGCATTTCTGATATCAAGAATACACATTACAACTAGTTACAATTTAATTTCTGATATCAATAATTCACTTTCTAACTAGTGAAAATTCAATTTTTGATATCAGAAATAAACATTATTACTAGTAAGAATTGCATTTTTGATATCAAGAATTATCATTCTTACTAGTAAGAATAGATTTTTTGATATCCTTCAGAAATGAATAAAAGCTAAATCGGCTTGCCATGCAGTGGGACCGTTTCGCTTTTGGAAAAGAGATTTCTTTTTGTAATTATTATTCTTTTTCAAAGGCCGCGTTGTAGTACACACACAGAGGGACTCTGTTTGTATACATTTTTGTATAAATGTGTAAATTTTTCTGATGAAAGCACAGAAGTCAGCCTCTCAAAATATGTTTGTTAACAAAACAAATAAAATGTGAATATCATTACCATTGAAATGTCTTGTTTGTTACAACAGCTTAACATTTTTAGTTCAGCTTACTTGAAAATGTTGAGGCAATCGGTTTCCTGATATTACCCTAGTAAAGTGAACTGCTTTGACAAGTAATGTTCACTTTTTATTATGAGTTGTGCTAATTCAACATAACTCAGATATTTAAATTGTCTAAACCAACTTTTTATAGTCATCGTAATGAATGATCTTGAGTTGGGTCTCCTCAAGTTTACTGTAATGATATAAGTTGACTGAACTCAGTACTTTTAAGTTGAAACAACTTAAAATTAATGATTAACTTTACTTGGAAATGTTGAGGCAATCGGTTTCCTGAAGTTTTCTAAGTAAAGTCAACTTATTACGATTTACAGTGTATAACAAACTGTCAAAAGTAAAGCGCACACAATGGAGAATAAAAGGCAAAACACTGAGTCCTTCAAATGATGGCTTGGATCTGGCTTCATGGAACGAACCAACAATACCAACCAACAAGGGGAGACAGGACAATATATACATGAGGTAAGTGGGCACAGGTGGATACAATCAGCGGCGGGGCAGACGCTGACGATGGCGGGAAAAAGAACTAAAGCAGGAAGTAAATGGACCTGGAATGAGACAAGGTGAGTACAAAATAAAACAGGAAGTGGAACATACTGTAAGATAACCTAACATGAACATGACAATCACAAACATGACACAACTTAACATAATTGACGGGACACTACAGGAACCTGCATTTGCTGCAAATAATCGATCAGGACGAGATGAAAGGGAAACTTTGACCAGGCTCTGTGTAACTGTTTTGCATCAGAAATGAGAAAATAAATGTCTTGCTCACTGATATCCAAACAATCATCACCACCTTCTTCTTCCTCTTTTTATGCTTTGCATGGGAGGCACTGCACTAGTTGTTTTAATATAACAGCCTCACATTGCAATACTTTTATCGAAAACCTGAGCTTGCTTTTATTTGTGGTCTATAAACGTTCGACTTCATCCAATTGGCTGCTTTGAGTACAAGAGTTGACAACTTGATCTGGTTGTGCTGAAGCAATAGATCTTGAAGATTTTTAACTCTGGACAGTGAACTCAATTTGCTGAAGACTCCATTGATTTTGTGTTCCTCTTTGTTATCCTCTCATGCTGGGAAATGATGTACAACATAGTTTGTGAGCTGTTTAGCATACAAAAAACGTACAGCTTTACTAAGTAATGCATGCTAATTTAACAACCAGATTTCAAAGCTCAGATAATTTTTTTAGTTTACAGTCATTTTCAAGGTTATCCAGCTTTATCATAGGGATAGCCAATGCCTTTTTTAAGTCACAGAAATTGAGCTACATGTATTTAAAAGCCTGGCTGTAGCAAATACAAAGTTTGACAGCATTATTAAGTGATCCTTGAATTGTTCTCTTGTCGGCTACTTGCTTGGACATACCATAGCAGGCTCTGCTTTAAAGCTGCTGCTACAGTAAACATTGATCTGTGCGTTGGATGGGAACACTAACAAAGGCCAATCAAAGGCTTTGTGCTGTGGAGAGAATCTGGGAGGATATTTGACTTATAGAGAGGACTAACAAGGTTTTGGACTCTCAGAAGACTTTAACAATCTAGCAGGCTACTTCATTAAACATGTTGGACTCAAATTATATATTTTTTTACTGCACTTTTTAATAGAGTCTAGCATTATGGCTTAATTTGGTTAAAGGGCATTCAGTGTTTTAGTCAAATTAATCCTTAAAGGTCCCCTATTATACTGTTTTTCATCACTATATATTATAGGTCTCAAATATATACAAAACATGTCTCTGAACATGTTTGATAATGCATTGTAGCCATGTCTCATTTCAGCCCTGTTTCAAAAGTGCGGATTATCTGTCTGTTACTTTAGATCAGGGGTCACCAACCTTTTTTAGGATGAGAGATACTTTCACAAAATAAAACAAGTCGGGGGCTACTTTTACTGTTTTTTGCAGTGCATAGATTTAGCACATTTTAACATTGTTATATGCTTACCTTTAACCTTTGTGTGCTGTTTGGGTCTCTGGGACCCGTTTTCAGTATTTACTAAAAGAAAATGTATGCAATTTAATTATTTTAACCTGCTTTATTTGGGGGTGGACTCACATCCTCTAGGGGGGTCCAGGGGCATGCACCCCCGGGAAGATTCTTTTTAAATGTTGAAGTCAAAAGCATCAATCTGGTGCACTTTGAGCACAAAATGAATTTATGGATACAGCTCTCAACACTCATATGAAAGGGAGCTGTATACTTTTTCAATATTCCAAACATCTTTAGAATATGATCACAACCAATAAAAAATCATTTAAACTTGTTTATTCTTATCTTATGTTACCTAAAGTAGTTATCATTCTTTCTTTCTATTTATGCATATTTTACTAATCACTCCCCTTTTAAAGAGTTTTTTGTACTGTCCTATTGGAATGATTTCTTACTTTATCTATATTAAATAGATAAAGGCGGGCTCTCCCTAGCTCTCTCGCTCGCTCTCTGTCTCCTGTGCTCCTCCGTGGTGATGATGGCTTGCGTTAAAAATAATAATAGACATATTTGTAAAGTGGGTTGACACAAACAGGATTTCGAAAAGTTGGGGGGACATGTCCCCCCTGTCCCCAGTGGAAATGACGCCATGCGTGTGTGTGCGTGTGTGTTCAAGTGCAATAAATATATATGCAAGTTGCAACACACACAGAGTAAAACTCTGCCCCTCATGTGCTGTATAGGCTGGCATGATAGGCTGTTCAATGGGGCTGATGTGTTGTGTAGATTCTGCCAGAAGGAAAATCCACTACTACCGAACGCCAATTTGTTTAGTTATTATCGTATAACATTTCACCCACTGTGTTTGTCCTAAAGCTTTTCAACCCCCCCTGTACGGGGGGACAGGGGGTCCCCCTTACTGCGTACCGCACAACCACACGCACACACAAAAGTTCACGTTATTTTATATATACGTTTCAAACGTTGTGTGTTGTCTCATTTGAGACCGGGGAGTACAACGACATATCCGACCGGTACTATCGGACAAGTTACCCCCGACTTACATAACACATTGCTAAGACAGCCTCCCTTTTGTGAGTTATGGTTTGAGGAATACTCACACGCCACCGACGCGAAGGTGTAACGAAAAGAAGGGCCTGACGTCTGCTACCAGGGCGTTTAGTTTCGTTCTTGCACTAACCAACTATAACTAACACCCCCCTCTTCCAACCTATCTATATCTAAACAAATCATTCATCTATCTCAAGCGATACTAACTTCCAAAAGCAAATACGTAATCCCATCTAATAAAATTAAAGTAAAGAAACAACAAAAAATAAAAAATGTAAAACCTAAGAACCACTCATAAAAATCTTGTACGGGGGGCCCGTGCACAAACCCGATTGGGGACGAAATCTACCTTTTATTCCTCGGTAAGGGTGCGGGGAGACTCCTAAAAACAAAAAATTTTTATTTGTTTACCACGAGATCCTCCTCTAAGTCTACTATTCCACCCACCTACAATGGAAACCAACCAATAACCGACTACCGTTCGTTTTTTGCAATCCTGTAGTAGTTCAACCGGTTTTTAGACGTAGTCGAGTAAAGTCCTGGTTCCTTTTTCACCTTGCTAAATAAAAAGGAACTTTGAAGGCGTTAGAGAAATCCTGTCTCCCTGTGTACAAATACATATTTTTATGGTACTTTTCACCTAAACGGTAATTATACACTGGAAATTCCCGTCTCCATCCATCAAATTGTGGACGGAAACCTTTCTATCTGGACTTAAGTCTCCGACCTAATATATGATAATTTGTAACATACGTAACATAAATTTTGTTAATTGTAAAGTGAAACAAAATTTAAGCTGTGTCATCAGGGAATGAATGAATGAAAACTGAACAACCCGTAAACCCCAAGTAATAATTGGTTGTGAGGTGACAAATCCTGGGTTGGGTCCATCCAGTAGTGAGGGACCTCGACTTCCAAACACCCCTGACAGTAACGACGTCACTGTTCTTACTCTTCCTGGAAGAGGCCGGAACCACCCAGATAATTTCGAGGGACTCTATACAAAGACGGATCAGAGAGTAAATAGGTAGATTAACGCGAAATAAATTAAGGAAAGTAAATGGAACCAAATCCTCTTTAGTATATCCCCGTGCTCCAAGGTGAATTAAACCGTTTACAAAGAAAACGAAAAGGGACTACGACAACTCAGGGTTTTTACCCCACACACCCACACACACACACACACACACACACCACACACACCACACACACACACACACACACACACACACACACACCACAACACACACACACCACACCACAACACCAACCACACACACACACACACCACACACAACAACCACCACAACAAACAACACCACACCACAAACACAGACACACACCAGACACGACACAGGCTTCGTTATTCACTACACCTCCTGATCAGAATTCAATGTTATTCTTTTCGATACTCATTACAAAAAGCCTCAGTCCTTTTTGTATGAAAACCTACCTAATATTACATGAAGTATTAATCAGAATAGAGCGAATTGGTCCTGCTCCTTGACCAAACAGTCAATCTCACCACCTCCCTCCCAGTCTGTGGTTAATACCAAAAAGGGAGTCTCCCGGGACTAGAAAACTCGAAAAAACGGAGGAGGGATGTGTAATATACGCAAAAGACTCGAGTCTTCAGTCCAGGGTTCCATAGTTAATCCCCTTTTTCACACCACAGTACCTCACATAATGAAATTATCATCCTCCTCACTGAGAGGACTCAAAACTCCTTCCCATGACGACTTTACGAACGAGAAGAGAATGGGCCGGATTTAACCCAAAGAAACTCCGAATAGGGTGTGATCGTAACCTTTTTTCTCTCTTAAAAGTAACACTCGACGTTAGAATCCGGTCATGTATAAATACGCAAAAAGACTAGGTTGTGTTCGTAAAGAGTTGTCCGAAACGTCAACAAACATATCAATGTGTTCCAATAAAATTTCCCCCGGATAATACGATTACAAACCCAATATGAATAAACACCGGCGAGTTACAATTACAAATGTATTGAAATTACAGGTGAAAAATATAATAGAAGAGTAATGACCTATAATACGTTTGAGGAGCAGTGTGGGAGACAGACCTTTGGCTCAAGGCCATATGGAGACCTTCAAAGAGAAAACACATTGACGAATTTCACAGGCGGGGGAATCGGGTTACTACCACATTACACAACCGTCGAGATCGGTTAGTCTTCGCGTTACAAATGTACACTACAGTGATACAAGCCTTCATTTGTTTCCTAAGTTTTTCCTCCTGAACGTACGTCTCAACACACCCTCTCCCTTGAGGGAGACCGCACTGTAAAACCTAAAATTGGAAACTTCCGTGGTAAAATGTACGGTGATTTTGCTATTTGTAAATGATGTTCCTTTTTTGCAAAGATAAAATTTTATGGAACTAAGTAACAGAACAGCAAACCAAAGCTAAGAAAAATGTTATCAAAGTTTACCGTAAAAGGTATTACAAGACGTTTTTATTTCTGTGTTTATTTATCCTGTTTTGATGTATCATATCCAAAGGTCATCGACTTCGGTGGATTCCGTATCAAAGTCCCGTCAGACTTACCTTTTTGGAACCCATAACATGTAAAGTTTGGTGTCTAATCAACCTCATAGTTTCAAAATTGTTCACATATTTTCCTTTACAACGATACTTTGTTTTGTATTGTTCGTGACAGAAAGACTTTTCGATAAATCACATTAGTGGAACCTTTTGAGTGTGCACACAGAATTTCCACCCTGTGATTATCGAAAGTCTTTCTGTCCGACAATAAACAAAGTAAATCGTGTAAGGAAATATTGTTGAACATTTTTGAAACTATTGAGTTGATTTAGACACCAAAACTTTTACTGTATGGTTCCAAAAAGGTAAAGTCTGGAAACGACCCTTGTGATACGATCCCACCCGAGTCGATGACCTTGGAATATGACATCCAACAGGATAAATACAACAGAAATAAAAACGTTTGAATAACCTTACGTAAAACTTGTATACATTTTCTAGCTTTTGTTTGCTGTACCTGGTTAACCCTATGTTCATAAAATTTTTAATTCTTGCAAAAGACATCTAAAATATGAGCAAATCACGGTTACATTTACCAGAAGTTTCCATTTTAGGTTTTACAGTGCGGTCTCCCTCAAAGAAGGGTGTGTGCAGACGTACCGTTCAGAAGAAAAACTTAGGAAACAAATGAAGGCAATTGTATCACTGTAGTGTTACTGTTGTGAGCCGAAGATAACCGATCTCGACGTTGTGTGAATGTGTAGTAACGATTCCCCGCCCTGTTGAAATTCCCGTCAAATGGTGTTTTCTCCCTTTTGAAGTCCTCATATGGCCTAGACCAAAGTCTGCTCCGCACACTTCTCCTCAACGTTTATCAGCATACTCTCTTATATATTAGTTTATCACCTTGTAATTTCATACATTTGTAAATTGTAACTCCCGTGTTTTATGTTCATACTTGGAGTTTTGTAAGTCGTATTATCCGAGGGAAATTTGGAAATTCTAAATTGACACAATGTGATATTGGTTGTTGGACGTTTCGACAACTCTTTAACGAAACAAAACCTAGTCTCTTTGCGTATTTTTTTACATGACCGATTTAAACCCGTCGAGTGTTAAACGTTAAGAAGAGAAAAAGTTACATGACAACAACCTATTTCCGAGTTTCTTTGGGGTTAATCCCGGCCCCATTTTTCTCTGTCTCCGTCGAAAGTATCCGTCAGTGGAAGGAGGGTTGTGAGTCCTCTAGGGAAAATAATTTCATTATTGTTGAGTACGTGGTGTGAAGAATAACTATGGGAAACCCTGACCCTAAAACTCGAAGTCTCTTATTGCGGTAATAACTCTACAATCCCTCCTCCGTTTTCGAGTTTTCCTAGTCCCGGGAGACTACACTTTTTGGTATAACCACAGACTGGCGAGGAGTGGTGGATTTGACTGGTTTTGGTCAAAGGAAGCAGTGACAATTTCGCTCTAAATTTGGATTAATAAACTTCATGTATTATAGGTAGGTTTTAAATAAAAAAGACCTGAGGTTTTTTGTAAATGAGTTATTCCCGGAAAAGAATAACATTGAATTTCTGAGTCAGAGGTGTAGTGAATACGAAAGCCTGTGTCGGGTGTCCTGTGTGTGTCTGGTGTGTGTGTGTGTGTTGGTGTTGGTGGTTGGGCGTGTGTTTGGGTGTGGTGTGGTGTGTGTGTGTGTGGTGGTGTGTGTGTGGGTGTGTGGTGTGTGTGTGGTGGTTGTGTGTTGGGTGTGTGTGTCGTGTTTTGTGGTGTGGTGTGTGTGTGTGTGTGTGTGTGGGTGTGGGTGGTGGTGTGTGGGTGAAAACCTGAGTGCTCGTAGAATCCCGTATTTTCCGTTTTCCTTGTAAACGGTTAATTCACTTTGGACAACGATAACTAAAGAAGATGGTTTCCATTACTTTCTCTTAATTAATTTCGCGGTAATTACCCTATTTACTCTTGATCTCTTGTAAGGGTTCCCTCAATTACTGGGTGGTCCCCCTACTCTCCAGGAAGAGTAAAACAAAGTGACGCGTCAGTACTGTCAGGTTGTTTGAAAAGTCGAGGTCCCCTCTTGACCTGGATATTGAGACCACAACAGGGATTTGCACCCATGCAACATTATTACAAATTTTGGGTTAGTGTCAGTTTCCATCATTCATTCACGAGACTACACTAAATTTTGTTTCTACCTTTTACCTAATTAACAAAATAATGTTACGTATGGGTTCAAAATTATCCTATATTAGAGCGAGAGACTTAAGTTCCAGATAGAAGGTTTCCGTCCACATATGGGTGGGAAGACGGAATTTTCCAGTTGTATAATACGGTTTTAGGGGTGAAAAGTACAAATAAAATATGTAATTTGTGTACACAGGGGTAGACCAGTTTCTCTAAGACCTTCCAAAGTCCCTTTTTTATTGAAAAGTGAAAATAAGAAGGAACAGACTTTTTACACGACTAAGTCTAAAACCGGTGAATTACTACCAGTATTGCTAAAAAACCGAACGAGTCGGTTATTGGTTGGTTCCATTTAGGTGGTTGGAATAGTAGCTTAAGAGGAGGGATCTCGTGGGTAAACACACATAAAAATTTTTTAGCGAGTCTCCCCGTCACCCCTACCCGAGGAATAAAGTAAGATTCCGTCCCCATCGGTTGTGCACGGGCGCCCCCGTAGGTCAAGATATTTATCGGAGTGGTTCGTTAGGCTTTTACATTTTTTAATTTGTTTTGTTTGTCCCTTTTACATTAATTTTAGTTAGATGGATACGTATTTGCTTTGGAAGTTAATATCCGCTTGAGATTAGATGAAGAATGTTAGATTAGATAGGTGGTAGGAGGAGGGGGTTGTAGTTATGTTGGTTAGTGCAAGACGAACTAAAACGCCTGGTAGCACGTCAGCCCCTTCTTTCGTTTACACCCGCCGCAGTGGCGTGTGAAAAGTATTCCATCAAACC
>NW_011366394.1:110603-116835 GCF_000735185.1 Notothenia coriiceps | reverse complement strand
CGTGACTCGGGACATCCTCTTCCTGAGCCCGTGGACCGCCTTTGGGCCTTCCTGACCCGCTTTAACTCCTCCCGCTGGGCTGCCCATGGCCCCTGAGGCACGAGGAGGCCGCATCGCTGGTACAACCCGCTTCGCCCGCCACCCCTACTACGGCAAGACGGGCATCAACTCAGGGGTCTAATGCTATGAACATGACCAGGATGGAGGGAGCATGTTTTCCAAGGTGGCTCCAAGACGATTTTCAAGAAGAGATTTGTCTTCCCGTGCTTCTTTGTTTTGCCACTAGATGTGTCCTCTCCTGCTGTGATAAGCATTTTAATGCTGAGGCCTTTCACTTACCATTGGCATTAATGATCACACACTAAAGAACTATTTTAATTGATGTGCAGGCGGAGGCGGCTGGAACTGCGGGCAACAAAAACTCAATTTATACATGAACGCAGCTCTGATCAATAGTTGACTTATTATGTTCAAGTCTGTTCATTATTTCTTTCCACAGTCGCCTTCGAACAATGCCAGAGCAGCACATCCATGTTCCTGTTACGGCCGTCTAACACTACAGGCATTCAAAAAATCTTGAAGCGCTGGGCGTGTTCTGAGGCTTGGCGATTCGTCCGCCCCAAGCAACCAACAACCAATCAGGAACTCCCGCCCTGCCCCCGCATACAAAGCAAAAAAAAGCCCGACTTCTTCAACGAGATAAACTGGATATAAACTCGCCCCAACAGGTTGAAAACCTACCAGGGTTCACCAACTGTCTCTGCCCACCTCCCGCCATGCCCTGGTTCTCCGGTTTTAGGTCCCGGTAGGTGGAACAGAAGTCAGTCATACAGACTGGGACCACTTGCCACGGCAATGATTAATTTATCCCCATTTTATGACTATGGAAATAGTCAAAGACCTGCGGTATTCAGCATACACATGGTTTGATTCGGCTAGCGCTGACTGGCGGGAATTGCATAAACGGGATTTGATTGGCTGATGCCAAGCATCGAGCCTCAAAAGTTGAACATTGTTCAACTTTTGATGCCGATAGATGCTCGTGATGCTTGCAAAGCCATGCCATGCTCCCCACAATGCAGTTCGGCGAAGATAAAAAATCTTCTACGTCACCCCATTCAAGTGAATGGGCGAAGCGTTGAAAGCATTTTTCGATGCCTGTAGTGTAGACGGGCCGTTAGTGTTGACTTCCTCTCTGCCTTCTTCTGTTGATTTCTCTGACGCCCAGCGCTCTGTCTTTTAACCTCTTTCCCACTCTACCTTGATCCTCCTTAGCAGCGGTGTGTTATCGAGTATTCATAACTTCTGAAACGTCCCAATTGACCAAAATCAAGTATTCAACTAAGCCGTGTAATAAATTGTGTTTACAGAATGACATGACGTCTGTGGGGCTGCGCTGGGAGGAGCTGCTGATGCCTCTACTTCAGAAATACAAACTCAACATTACCTGGGGGGACCAAGACCTTCTCAATATCATTTTCCACCACAACCCTGGTAAGGCTGCACTCCAAGCATGTGTATTATTATTATTATACACAACTCTACATGTTCATACATCATCATATTTAGCCATAAAGACAAATTGAAGAGGAATTATTTGATGTTGAATGTCCCGTTTAAGTCAGTAGTGCCCTCAGTAATGTATATTAAACTGAGACTGGCACTGATTTGTTGGCTAAAGTGTGTGTGTGTATGTGTGTGTGTGTTCACAGAGTGTTTGCTGGAGTTTCCCTGCATGTGGAATTACCGCCCAGATCACTGCATCTATGGCAGTAACTGTGCGTCAGCTGAGGAGGATGGTATCAACATACTGCACGGAAACAGAGGGGTGTACCACGACCACAAGCAACCTGCCTTCAGGGCCGTTTACGAAGCCATACGAAAGGTGGGCATGAACGAGAACAAATACTTTAAAGCAGCTGATCGAGGTTTATCAGCTTGAATGGTATTTATGTTTGCCCTCAGATTCCCTGGGTTTTCCATTCATCTTATAATAATGTTTTTTCATCGTGACTGGGGTTAAAACAGCTAGCTACCTTTTGTTTCTGGTTACCTCCCTAGTAGCTTGCGTTGCTTCACAAAGCTATCATCTGATTGGTTGTGCATTAAAAGGTTGTCAGCAAGGTTAAAGTCAAAATAATTGAAACCGGAGCGCAGCACTCTTCAATATGAATGAACGTTGGGCGGCACCGCTCTCTCCATAGAAACCTTTTTTTCAGTGGTGGAAACACCAGGGACACGTGCCAGAAGTTGAGTTTTCATTCAAACTAAGTTATGGCTGGTGTGTAACTGCATGACCAAATTCATCAGAGTACAAAGTCCAAGTTGCTCCAAAGTTACCGTGGTGTATTTTAGTGCAGCATTTGATGAAAGGAGCTGTTTACTGACCTCAGTGGCCCCTGCTCCGCTCCACTGCCCCGTTCCTTCACCCTGCTAGATGAGATTTTGGATTGGTGCTGACCCGAGACACCATAGTGACTTTGGACTGTCTGCGCTGGAAAGCTAATTTCCCCCAGGGGGATGTTTATGGGTTGTTTACCAGCAGTGTAATGATATTGACGACACCGGTGGCATTTACTTAATGAAGCCATCAACGGTGGAAGTGTCATTGCTTTCCTATTAACAAAGCATTGACTGTGCATCACGGAGATGGCTGATCCATACCTTATCCATGGCCTGCAGTTAAACCTGTGGCTTTATAGGAGAGGATCAATTAGAGCAGGACACACACATGTACCTGTGCTGCACTAAAACACTGGTTCTCTCATCTGTATTGACACTTTCATAGATATGTGATTAAGTCTGTTTTGGCCAGGAGTCTGGATTGATGTTCTGTGTGTTTCAGTTCACTGGACAGATCATTTCATCCACTTCTTGTTCATCTGCAGCAGGTCCTCAGGCTATCTGTGAAGTGTTGGGAGGGAATAACAACAAACAGGACAGTGCTACATTGGCAGCTAAAAAAAGCATGAGAGCAAAAGGACGTGTGATAGTGACAGCAAGTCATTCATGAATTTATTTTCCGTTCCTTTTCATGTTTGTTAAAGTTGACATCCTATCTGAGTTAAGACGCTACAAGCTAGCTTTCTGTTCACCAAAATCACAATATTAGTAAAACATGTTGGTTTGCTATCCTGGCTCCAAAATGGTAGAATGAGCTCCCCATTGACATCAGGACAGCAGAAAGCTTACACATCTTCCGGCGCAGACTGAAAACTCATCTCTTTCGACTCCACTTCGAGAGATAGAATTACTAACAAAGCACTTATATACTAATAAAGGACTGGCTTATCTAAAGCTAGTTGAGTAGCACTTGAAATGTTTGGCTCTATGAAACCTGATGTACTTCTATGATTCTGTTTTCTTCAAGTTTGTATCTTGTTGGTCGAATGCACTTATCGAAAAATGAAAGATACAGTCATGCCCCTGCAATACAAAACTGATGAATGTCATAGATTTTGTGTAAACTGATGAATTTTGTTTGTCCATTTGTCCAAAACCTGAACACATTCTTGTTACAATAATGTAAATTGGAGAAAAAAACGTAAAAGACCGGGACAAGCAGACTTATGGCGTTTTTGCCTAAAATATGTTAAATTATTACGTTTTGATCAGAAAAGTTGTTTATGTTTAGCACTTTCCCCTATAAGGTCATTATTCCACCTCTAAGTTGAGTTTATATATTAGCTGAGACAAGTCCTAAATCAGTGTCCATTCTCTTGTTTCTTCAAACAAAGAGATGGGGATACAAGCAGCTCCTCCCTTTCTGTCTGCCTGTCTGTCTCACACAGACCTCAGCGGGCCATCCCTCATAAACCCTCCTCCCCTCCCTCGATGGAAAAAAGCTGAGCCCAGGAAACCGCAGTTAAATTTTACAGCCGATGGTGCGTTTAGAGTCTGAGGCTGCACACCGACAGCGCCCCATCAGCCGCACAAAATCAATACAGCAACTGTAAATGCAACTTTATGACCAGCCCGTGTGTGTGTGTGTGTGTGTGTGTGAAAGTATCTGCTCATAAAAACACAATTTTCTTTGTGGCCCAATATCAGAGAGCTAACCACAAGCAAATGAGCCGGCATAAAGAATGCTAATTCCCCTTTGATTTCCTCGGAGCGCTGTAAAGCCTCCTTCATTATCGAGAAGACGTGAAGCCTCTCCTGTAATCCCCGGGTACCACTGGACGCTAAGCCTATAGCATAAAAAGTGACTCCAACAGTCGGACGCTTTATGCTCCCCCCGGTCTGAGCGATCAGTTTAATCTAGGGCTGAGCGGTTAATCGTTTTTTTAAAATCGAAATCGCGATTTTTAAATGATGCAATTATCAAGTCGCAAAGCCTGCAACTTTTTGTTTTGTTCTTCTTGTGTGTCAGTCATCCACACCAATCAGAAGTGCTGTGCTCCACATGTACCAGTCATTGTTAACCAATCAGAAGTGGCCCATGATAGAAGGTGATAGACAGATTGATCCAATCACCTGCCAAGTATTTTTGAAAGTGCCTGCCCTTTCCAAATGGCTTCCAATGGAGCTTTCCTAGATGGTTTGGTGAAACCATCTGAGTCAGGTTAGTAATGCTCCATCACATGTTTCTATTACAGGGTGAGTCTTAAACTGAAGCTTGACTTTAAAGCAACCCAACGGAAGTTTCATGTAAATTTAGTTCTTTCACTCGTAGCTCGGGCTGCGGGGGTGCTAGAGACGGGAGCACGTTGATGCGACCTTCCTAGCCGGAGATATGGCCGCATTTTATAATAAACTTCCGTTGGGTCGCTTAAAAACAAATATCGCAAATCGAATCGCAATATCTGTCCGAAAAACCGCAATTAGATTATTTCCCCAAATCGTGCAGCCCTAGTTTAATCTGGAATCTACTATGAGATCAGCATGGCTTGCAGATTTGTAATCTATCCAGGGAAAGCACAAATGCTGCCCAAAGCAACTCTGATCAAATCCTGGAGAACAAGAGGAGGTTGAGAGAAGTCCTCAGGGGAGAAAGGATGATACTTTGAAAAGTCTCCATACCATTTTAGTCTAGACTAATAAAGAGTGCTTTGGTAAATTATGCTTGGATCAATGTAAAAACTAAACATCACACCAAATCTAAACCACAAATCACTTTCTCGTTGCAGTACCCTTTCGGCGCCGACCCAGTGACTTCTTTGTTGGATCCGTTGGAAGAGCAGCTGTTGACGACGACACACACTTACTGCGGTAAATCCCACCCGCTCCTCACCAAGAGACTGGCACACAGCCTGGCCAACATCAACAGGAAGTCCTCCGCTGGACGGTGACAGCTCAATCACAAGGGTGGGATAAAAGAAGAAACGTTGCCTATGGACGTACAAACTTGTCCTTGATCAAGAAACCGGACGCTCAACCCTGCTTTGTATCGTTTTTGGACTGATGTACGAACAATGCAACAACCACTACAGCTCTGTACCTGGCTAAATGTTCAATAAGGGCCCGTGTCCACACCTTTTTCTGAGCACTCCCAACTTTTTAATATTTCTTATGGCAAAGATCTCTCCACAAGTATCTTCGCTGTTATAAGACGGACAATAACTGCTACTATCTATTTGAGCACCAACCAGTAGATTCCTGCTCTCACACTTTGTCTGAATGAGCTTCACCGCTCAGTCTGACGGACATTTAACGAGGGAAGAGGACAATAAAAGTCTCATCGACAGCAACAGGCAGGGTCCACCTGACCGATCTGCTCCAGCAACTGGCATTTTGCTACTTGTTGTGATAGTTTCCATCTGACAGAGACATCCAACATCAAGCTTTTCCTCCAAATTCTACGGTGACATTCCGGCATAGTGTGAAAAGTTGAAAAATGTTCAACTTGCTTGTAAAAAAAATGTGGACAAGGGGGCATAACAATGAACCTGAGTTGTTCAAAGATACGTGGACTACATCGTGGACACCTTTGAGTGGAGCTTATTTTGTGATCAGCTGCTCCATGTTGGGATTGTCTCAAAGTGAGACTTATACTACTCGCCTCGTTGTAAATTGCTCTGGATTAGAGCGTGTTGCAAAGTCCACATATTTACTACTGATGGACACGTGGATTTTTTTCCTCCAGGTGTTTTTATTGCATTTCTTTGGATTTTTTTTAAAAAACCAGTAAGCATGTAGTCTCTTCTCTGTAACTCCTCTCAGTGCCTTTGGTTGCTGGTGGATAATCTTGCAAATAGATCTGAAGAGTAACTCTTGACTTTCCATATTGGAG
>NW_011366394.1:86361-110586 GCF_000735185.1 Notothenia coriiceps | reverse complement strand
ACTACTGATGGACACGTGGATTTTTTTCCTCCAGGTGTTTTTATTGCATTTCTTTGGATTTTTTTTTAAAAACCAGTAAGCATGTACCGTAATTTTCGGACTATAAGCCGCACCTGAATATAAGCCGCAGCAGCGGCATACCACTCTCGGTTCCACTTTTACTTTTGCGCGCTACCTGTCTCACTCTTTTCCGGCCTCCAGCTTTTCCTGCTGGAACCCGCCGCTTAAAGGTGGGGGTCCGCGGACCGGCCATAGAGCTCATAGAGTTAAAGGTGTTGGCCGTTAGCTGTAAAAATCCATAGATTAGCCGCACCGTTATATAAGGCGCAGCGTCGAAAAATAGGGAAAAAGGCGCGGCTTATAGTCCGAAAATTACGGTAGTCTCTTCTCTGTAACTCCTCTCAGTGCCTTTGGTTGCTGGTGGATAATCTTGCAAATAGATCTGAAGAGTAACTCTTGACTTTCCATATTGGAGAATTTATTGACCCCTGTAAAACACTCTTAATAGAAAAGAGACAAACGAATAATGTCAGAACTGGAAAAGGCTTTCAGCGGCGCCCGTTTGAAAAGATGTATGCACTGGAACACTTTTTCAACCTTCACAAACCACTCCAGTGTCAACGAGATGGAAGAGAAGTCGTTCCAGAGGACATGCATGGAATAATAATAATAATAAGAACTATTTCTGAGTTTGTAATGGGATTTATAGAAATGGAATATATATGATTTTCTACAGCATTTACTCTATCAGAGTAAATGTACAATCTGTTACTCAGGTTATTTTGACCTGATAAGTTAAATGTGGTGATTTAACAGTCAAAGGTCATTGTTATGTTTAGAAACATCTGTATCCACTTTAGGGATGTGAGGTCATGTGACTACACATTTTTATATTGTCATTTGTGTTACTTTGAACACCCATGTTTCTTCCTTTTATTGAACAAAAGGATATGTTACAGTATGTCAATTAAGACACGATTAAATGCTAATCTCATACTAGTTAGTTTATGATATACCGTACAGCCAGCAGACAGAAAATGCATACAAAGTGAAATAAGCTACACGTTCCTCTCCTCATGCCAAAGCATTTATTTTATTACTAGAATTATGGGTTTTGCACTGTTGAATGTATTAAGAACACAAAGGGTTGAAATCAAAATGTTATTATCAGTGATTATGGTTGTAATGTGAACATATTATTTGTTATATATGTGTTTTTGTTTATGTTTTGTTTTTTTACATTAAAGACTTTGAATTTGATTTGAACAGCACTTTGTTTTCTAACCACCAGAGGGCAGCATTATATTTTTGTATATCCCCTAATGCTGAGGGATAACATATATTCTTGAGGTGCTTTAAGAATAACCATATTTGTTGTGAATGAATAATTTTTGATACATAAGCTATTAAAAGGGGAAAGTAACTTAGAAAACAAGCTAATTGAATTAAAGATGTTTTCACTTAAATATATAAATTCAAGACGTTGCACACTCGAACAGACTTAATCTCATCAGGGTTCGGGAGGGTTACTTTTAAACGTATTTCTGTAACAACTTCTATGTTTCCGTTACTTGTAGATGACCTCGAAATGAAATCTAATGCAAAAAAAACACAGGACAAAATGAAATCATAAATCATACACAGTATTCTTGTTAAAAAAAGAGGTGTCCAACTGCGTTCACAAAATGAAGACATGTCATTGTGTTTTGTTGTCCTCCCCAGCTGTTTCTTGTCAGTTTGATAAGTCCTGTGAGTATTTATGCCCTTGTGTTCTCTGTCAGATTGTCATCAATGTTTCCCCGGTGTGATTGGTTTGTTATTTTCCTGGTTTGCTGTCTCCTTCTGATTCTAGATTTCCCTCCCGGTTCACAACTCCACCCCTCAAAGACTGTTTACTATTTAAACATACTTATGGCTATTTTACTAATATATATTTAGACTGTAAGTATAAATATGCACATTGACATTGAATTTTATCTCGTTGCACTGTCATCGCTACTACCTCTGCTTTTACCACTCTTATTTATTTATTGTGTCTATTTTTTTACTGCAGTGAGAGTTGCCAAAGAAATGTCGTTGTACTTTGTATGATGACAATAAAGTTATATTCTATTCTATATTCTAACCCTGTTCCCCAAGTCTTCCCCGGTTAGTTCCTCGTTTAATTTTGCGTTTTTCTGCCTTACCTGCTTGACTTATATTCCTGTTTCAAACCTGCCTCCCTGTTATGTTTACTGCATGTAGGTCCAACCTGCTCCACAACCCATCGTGACAATGTGGAAGAAAAAAGAAGAATGAAAGAAGCCTGAATGAAAAACTAAATTCAGGTACGCCTACCTATTTCAAATGGATTACAAATCTAGCGACATTTACAAAGCATTTAATTGTGAATGCCTTTTCAAATTAGATGTGGACTCCTCGGATGGACTTCTACAGCTGGAAGGCACAGCTTACATCGAACGGTAATGTTGTTTACCTTTTTTCTTAACCTGTTAAGCCCTGAGCCTGTTTTTCAGGTCTCAGGCTCGAAAATGACATTCCCAGAACAAATGACCATATCTTCCCTTCTAAAAGGGTTAAATTAATTATCTTTTTTCTCAAAGCAAGGTTACACCTGTGAGTTGGATGTAGAATTATCAGAATCAATATAGATGTTTTTTATTTTAAAGTGAATTCAGATTGAACACAGTAAAAAAATGTAAATTATTGTGTCCATCCAAAAAACAAAAATTACTTATAGTGAAAACTAACCTTGAATGATGGGATGGTAGACTAAAAGCTTTAGGAATCCAAACTACAACATATAATAAGTACCTTGTATCAAGATTGATGCAAAAGAAGTGAAATTTGACCTTTTTAGAGAGATTTAGCAAAAAAAACACTTCTGGGGATTTGACCTATCTCTGGCCCCCCTTGCTCGATTTTGCTGATTGACATCTCTTTCTAACCGTCAGAGCCAATGGAATCGAGGGGAACTCCCACATACTCCTTATTTGGTCATGTGTGTGTGTGAGACTGCCGCATAGCCAAGACTGGAAGCTGCAATAACTCTGGTGGCTACCATTAGCAGCTAACTTTTACTCTCCGATTTTTACATAAAAATTGAATTATGGATTATAAATTAAAAAGATATTACCCAGAAACATTATCAACCTATGGATTAACCGATTCAGCTGCGTTTTTTCTCGTTTTAATGCCATTGAACAAGTCTTTTGATCAGATTGACAGCTACGGTGAGACGATCTCCCGTAAAAGCTNAGATCTTGGGGGAGGGAATTCCAGATCCTGGGAGCTGCCACTGAAAAGACTGTCCCCAAAGCTGCCTAGTTTGGAGACTTGGGGGGGACAGGAGACCGGCTGAGGTGGATCCGAGGGACCGCTGGGGTTGGTAGGAGATGAGAAGACCAGTGAGATAGGGGGGTCGGATGGTGGAGGGCTATACTATAGGTGAGGGCCAGTATTTTGTAGGTGATGCGTTGGGAGACGGGAAGCCAATGAAGGTCTTTGAGGACAGGGGTGATGTGGTGCCATGATCTGGTGTGTGTGAGGAGTCGGGCGGCTACATTTTTTACAATTTGGAGTCTATCGAGGGAGGGGGAGCGGATGCCGTAGAGAAGGAAGAGAGGGTTGGTTCTTTGCATCAATATGTTCAAAACGTTTTTTTTTTCAAATGTAAAGAAAATGTCTAANATTTTATCAGCGCTAACAGTAGGTCAGTGCCGCAATACTCGTGGTGCAAGTTTCTACCCAATGAGCATTGGGAGTTGCAGAGTCCAGTCTTGCACAGCAGGACCACTACCCATGCTGAGCTGCAGGGGGTTTGAACCTGTTGACCCCTGTCGCCCTACACCTCTCACTCTAGCAACAAACCCACACGCCACACGCCCTACACTTACTGTATCAGAGTTAGTGCAGTGGTTATAGGTGACACTCATGTTCATTTGAGCGTAACAAACCGAGACCAGGGACATTTATTACACTCAATGCACGTACATACCAGGCAGCCAACAGGATACCTAACCAAACTGATCACCTGTTGCAATGTGTTAATCCAAAATAACTGGAATTAACTGGTCAGAACTTTCTTGTAAAAAGATGCATTTTTCGTACATTTTCTGTTCTCCTTTTCTTATTGTGCCTGTTTGTATCTTTTATTATAATCAAACTTCGTAACTCCATAATCCAATAATGGATTATCTGCCGATTTATGTTTTTACAATTATTCGGGCTCATTGTTTGGTCAACGTAAATGTCAGAAACGTTCAATGCTCATTTTTCCATCCCCAACGCTTCCCAGATCCAAGCGTGAATGAAGTCCGGCTGCATCTCGTTTAAATCTTACTTTATCTTTATCCAGCAACAAAGGGTTAGGAATTTAGTCTGGCCTTCACCACCTGCATATGTGTTTCTTTCTCAATAAACAACAGGACCCAAGTAACTTCCCCATGTTTGGCTTGTGTGTTTGTCTCTTGGTTTATATACACTTGCAATTGACAATGCTTTTGTACCCTCTAAAAGTTCAGATTTCACTAATGATATGTTAGTGGGGAAAAATCAGTCCATTGGCATATCGAGAGGACGTGTTCCAGACATACATAAAACCTCTGCATTTATTAGAAGGCGGAATTATTATCACACGTTTCCATTTAGACAACAAAGCTTATGTTTTTCCTTTGCGATACAACGCCATTGAGAGAAAGATGTTGTTGACATGTCGAAGATGTCATTATTTCTCGACTGTACAGTTTATATACACTTTGTATATGGGGTGGACTGTGAGCAGATGTGTTCGGTGGGGGAGAAGATGATGCTGGCAGCAGGGAGGAGTTTGTTTGTGTGTGCAGCTGACGTAGGGGACAAGAAGCAGGGCATACTGGTGAGTACACCCATGTCGAGAGAGAGAAAGACATCGTGAATGTCTTGTCTGTCAAATCATTTCCCTGACCATTGATCTCCCCCTACAGACTGCCGCGTGGAAGGCTCTCAATCTGTTTTGCCTGTGTGTGGTGTGTGTTGTGTGTGTGTGGTGGTGTGTGTGTGTGTGTGTGGTGTGTGGTTGTTGTGTGTGTGGTGTGTGTGTGTGTGGTGGGTGTGTGTGTGTGGTGTGGGGTGGGGTGGGTGGGTTGTTGTGCGTGTGTGCGCGCTGGTGCATGTCAGGAGAGAAGCAGAGAGCGAGCAGCGCTGGAGGATGGTGACAGTTTCGATCACGTGTGCTCCGTCCTGTCACGCTTCGACGAACCGACCGCACCATCTCTTTCATCCCCCCACCGACCGGCCGAGAGCAGCAGCCATGTCCTTGAACCGCCTTAAACACGACGTGAGTAGGACACAGCGACACAAACATGCACACGCCACCACACCCAACGTGCTAATTTGGTCTCACAGTAAGGCATGTACACGGGACACGCAGCTACGAAAAGTTTATTATTTTGTAGACTTTCTTTTGTCTCACTTTTCCATCAATATTTATCACAGATATCATACAGTAACACATATAAATAATAACTCATAATTATGGCCCGTTTTGTGTAATTGAATGTCTACAAATATACGTCTGCTCGTCCTCCTGGCTTATTTGTTTTTGATTTAAACTTCAGCGATGTAGCTGGTCAAAAACATTTGAAATATCTACATCTGTCAGCTGGCTGATCCATAGTTTGTCGTTATAATAAAAAATCGTTCATATATATTATCACAAGCTACCCGTGGATCAATATTACTGTGGAGCTTCATGAATAACAAATCAAACCTCCAGGAAGCATGAGAAGCTGTGTCAACCAACACTGAACTCGTCACGAAATGAAGCTAACAGACAGAAATGTACTTTCACAGATATGTCCACAAGGTGTCCCCCACTACAACATCAGATATACCTGTAATTCGTTCCAAAGAATTAGTCGCAGGGGACATCTTCAGCCTGGTCAACTTTTCTTACAAGTATATTAAGGATTCTTGTGGCTGCAACACACTTTGAATGCGTAGTACAATGACAGTTTTCTATGTTGCCAAGGATTTCAGTATTTTCCACTCCTCTCGCATGGTGTTTATGCAGAGGATGTTAAAGGGCGCCTGCCAGCAGTTCTTCGCTCTTTGGTAAAACACAATCTCTCTCTCTCGTCTCTGTTGATACTGTCGTCACTGGTGATGTGTGTTGTAGTGATGCATCTCTCAGCTCGCTCTGCGCTCTCCCCTGCTGACCTGGTCCACTCTCTCCCTCTCGACAGGTGAGAGCCTCTCATCATGCGATTGCAGAGTGTGATTGAGAAGTTCTCTCACAAGCCGTGGTGGAAATCAAGGTGCAAGGTAAGGATGGAGGTCACAGTAAACAGCCACACACAGTGGCGAAAGCCTTACTCCACTTCACTGCAACTTGATTAGTATCTATGAACTCAAGCGGTGGAATGAGTGTGACAGTTTTAAATATTTAGGGGTATGGCTTTGACTCTAACCTTTCATCAAACCTCATATTGAATTCCATATACTGCATAAAGTAAACTTTGGTCCTCGGTATCTTTTTACCGCTCTAGGCCACTGTTGTACCTTAAAAGGTTAGGCGAAAAACGGTTGCTACCCAAACTCGCTATTCCCCTTAACGACGACTATGTGCGGGAACCCGAGACTATTGTGACGTTGTTTATCTCAATGCTCCGAATCTGTTCTAGCCCCCCGCCATAAACATTGCTTACAATCAAAATGTGTGAAGATTTATTCATCGGATTGTTGATTTCCATACACACCACTGTGACACTGTACCTAAACCCCGCGGTCACTGTACCCTGAACCCCTCAATCTCCCTTCTCCTGATTTGAGAAGACATAATTCGCATCCGGCTTGAGTTCATTTTATAAAAGTTTTCTCAACTTTAATTATATATTTGAAACAACGTATCTCTTTCGTTTTACATCAACCCACCAAGTTAGACATACCTCTCAGCTCTTCTTCACCGTTCCTCTAGTTAAAAAGGACATTGGCAAAAGAGCCTTCAAATTTAAAGCTCCTGCTGATTGGAATAACTTACCTGCTACCATCAGATCTCTCCCTACTCTGACTTTGTTCAAGCGTGCATTGTCGTCTCACCTCAAGGTTGAATGTTTTTGTATGACCTGAAGTACTTTATTTATTGTTTAAGGGTTGTTGAGGCTCCATCTTATTTCACCATCTCCTCATGAGATGACCCACCTATTGCCCATTTCTAAGTCTTTATTTCTAAGTCTTTATTGTTATGATTTTGTATATATAGTACAGCTACTCTACTTTACTCTACCCAATGATATGCATTCAATGTAACCGCCTATAATGTATTACCATGTGCTGTATGCTTAGGCTGAATGTTTGTAATTTCTTGGTTATTTCTTCCGATGTATGTGTGTGAATGTTGTTTGTATGTTGTACTTGTTTGTTATTTGTTTTCTTGGGACCCCCTTGAAAACGAGGTGATTCACCTCAAGGGGTTTATCCTAATAAAGAAATTTGAATATATATATAAGGTCACACCTGTTGGGTTTTAATCCTGAAAGAATCACTTAGGTAGATATTTTCCTCTCCTCCCTCACCACCTCCTTAACAAGAAATATGATTAGAGTTGGATGAAATAAAGGAGAAGAAAGGAGGAGGTCAGGTAAAATGGAGGCCATTTGAGACAGTTTATTTGCTACTCCATCATCAAAAATAGACGTGTGCTGTTAATGAAGTTGCCCCACTCTAACTGTACCACACAGTCGTATTCATATTCCATTTTCACTGCAATCGGCAGAATGGCGAGGCCTGGTAATTAAACACAGGCTATTCAGTACTTACATGCACACTTACATGGATTTATCTTTTTCTTTAGCCTTCATCCACGAATATTATTTTTAATAGGCCTAATTTTTGGACAAATAATTAATCTGAAGTATACATTAATCTCTTAATGTATCACATCTAATTTAATTTGAATTTATTCTCATTGTAAGACTTCAAGTTCCTAATCATGACTAATCTTAAAGGCTCTTAATGTAAACATCATTTTGATTTAATCTTCATGAATTAACTTGTCACCTTTAAGCACACGTGTGATTTCAAGGTGATACACTATAGCTTTCAGAAAGACAGTGCTTGTTATTTGTTTCATAGCACATTCCTTTTAATAACACTTGTAAAAACTTTGATACTCAACTAATCTGTGGTTTTGAAAATGTACAATACCAAGGTTTTTCCATTCAGACTTGCCTGAAACTATGCTAGGTGGCTCAGCTACTGAAACCTATAACTTGTAGTTGTCCTATTTATTTGTGTCTTTATTTTTGCAAACATTATTGGAATGCATTTTGAAACTATTGTAAAAGAATCGAAACCAAACGACAGACAATGGAAATCAAGTATTTTAAAATAAGAACGTTTTTCTGTAGTATGTTATATCGGTTTTAGTGCATGTAAATGGTCTTCAAAGGTTAAAATCCAAAATGTCACGCCAGAGGGAGTTTCTCTCCCACACACGTCTGCATGCAAGTCTCTTTTTGAATCCTTTGTTTACTTCCGTAACATAGTGACATCACAATGTAACAACACTTGCGCTTCTATTGGCTAGAGCTGCAACACATTACACATCATTGGCTAAGGGGCGGGACAACTTTAAGCAGTTTACCACAAAAGAGAAACTTCAGAGTATACCGGACTCTGGTTTCAGACAGAGGGTGTGAAGAGGAGTTGCATAATAGTCAGTATGAGAGAAATATATAAAAAAGTGGACATTAAAGTATGTAAACATTTAACATTTGAGGCACAAAATACAAGTATGAACCTCAACATTAGCATAATAGGCCCCTTTAAAATAACTGTGTAACTATACAAACAACCTGCAAAGCTGTTGAGAAATTGCTTTGTTTGGATCAGAAGAAACGCATAAAAATGTACTGGCTAAGATTTGCAGCTCACAATGCAAATTCTCTCTTTTTTCAATGTACTGTTGTTGGATAAAGCTCAAAGAAACCCAATTAGGCCGGGTAAGAGACAGAGCAGCATTTCCAGCAGTACCCTTCCTCAACACTCAGGAGATCACTCTCTACTATTAAAGTAATACACTCATGCACCACACTTTTCTAATTGATACCTTTGGGACTGACTTTTGAGCTTCAGAAAACGCATATAAATGTTAGGGAGGAGGCAAAAAAGCTCAAAGGATCAGGGCCCTCTGAGGTGAAAAACCATATTGGTGTCTGAACCCTCCTCCACCACTCTAACTGACAAACCAGTTTCCTTCGTCACTGTTAAGCGAGATTAAGACTAATTATGAAGTACATTATATCCATCCAAAATATGTTTTCTGACTCAAAAACATTACTCATAGCCTTTTCTTATTGTAACTTAAGACTAGTCTCCACATCACTTATGCTTCGGACACAGACACAGACACACACAGACACACACACACACACACACACACACACACACACACACACACACACACACACACACACACACACACACACACACACACACACGAAGGGTCCATCTCTCGGGGCCCTGCTTCTCTCCCTATGTCTGAAACACATGCCCATACGTCTAAATTGTGTGTCAACACACAATCTAAATGCAAATGGTTAATCGTCTCTTCTGTAGCCCACAGCCTCCCAGGATTGGACGAACACCCCCAGCAGACATTCGTTCCGTTATTAGGTTAGCGAGGAAGCGATCACAGGTACGATTAAATAATTAAACCTGCATTTTTGAAACCTTCTATTGCCTCGAAAATGGCCAAGGGACTCTTTTGCTGGATGTTTGTGTTTGCCCCGGCTCCAACAAGGGATGCTGTTTTGCAAGTAGCATTATTTCATTAAAGCATATGTAAGGGATACAGTACAGTGAGCGGGTCATTATTGCAAAATGAACCTTGACGGATGATAAAGGAGACCTTTGTGAATAGTATCCTGCTTATTACACGGCTTAATAAAAAACCCTGACCCAAAATGTTGATATTTTGTTTTTATAATTAAAAAGACATTGTATGACCTCCTTCAGAGTATTCAAGAACTGCTTCTATAGAAGGAATCTGTTTTACATCAGAGATCTTCAATACAGAAACCACAGAACGCATTGTAGACCAGAATTTAGCATTCAATAACAGTGGTGCAGTCGCGACATGTTTTTGTAGGCTAAGAAGTAAAAAGCTAACGTTAGCTAACGACTATAACAGAATCACGCTTGCTGTGCATGACCACGGCTAAGCTAAAGGCGGCTAATGTTCGGCCTGGTGACATTTAGGGTGTTTCTCAATCTCGAGTAAGGCTGCTCCAGAGCCACTATTTCAAGCATACTACGTCATCGAGTGCCGCCGAAGGACTGTTCCAATGTCCAGTATACTTGGAATTCTACCGAGCCCGGCGTACTTCGTTTGGAGACATGTCGAGGCTGCACATGTGTAGACTCCTCCGCGGTCTTAAAATCCCCACAATGCTTTGCGCACGGACCAATTTCCCCAAATCTGTGGTGGAAAAAGTAAGGCGGGGCCTCTCATATGACGCACACCTGCACACTTGCTAGCCTGTTCCACTCTTTGTTTTCCGAATGCCAGGAAGTATTCTTGCCTCTCTTCTGAAGCAAGTGACTCGGAACATGTGCTACCAAGGAAGCGTACTCGAGATTGAGAAACACCCTTAGTCTTCTCATTTAGTCTTTTGTTAGCAACCCATTTGTTAATGACACATAGAAGCTTCAGACATTCACTAGTGGGGTATTTACTGACATATTTTATACCGAACAAAACACACCTTATTTCAGGTATCTAACCAAAAACACGTACAAAAATAAATTTGACTTTGAAAAAAGGAAACTGGAAGAGGTCAAATGCTAACTAATTTCCTGGTTTTAGGACTTATTCCTACACCACTCTATGCTGTGTCATTAAAAGTGATATTTAAGGATTTGTTGTCAAAATCTTGTTTTTCTATAACTGCTGTGTAAGCGTATAAAAAGAGAAGTGCAGATTACGTTCAAAAAGACTTTACATATTATATGCAATGCCTGTTTGTGTTCCATACTGGGAGTAGAGCTTAATTACATTTTAATGGTGGTGTAGGCATTTCACTTTTTCTGACACCAATACATTAGCTCCTCTGCTTGTTCGATATAAGCACCAGGGAATATCCTCAGAGCCAGACTACCAATTATTGTTGGATAGTTCAAATCTGCGCTCACTCCCACACTGAGGGAGAAGGAGTCTCACATGTAGGAGTCCATGGTAATGAAGGTGGAAGCTGCTCAAGTATCAAGTTACATGTACAGTTACTTCATTAGTAACCTTAAAAATGCTTCTGTTTGATGCATGCCCATTACACTAGCATGATAAGTATCTTCTATCTTCAGAATTTTGGAAGATGACAATGATGAACCATGAATAATTCTGTGCATTGCTTCTCATCTCATTGAAATCCCTTTAGAGAGGATCTGTGAATATCACCACCATCTACTTCTACAGTGCTTAAAGTTTAACATATCTTATCATACGATAACCTACATTTCTCCAGAATATTTTGGGGCGGTGGTGAAGAGGAGCAGTGTGCAATTATGCAAAAAAAAAAGGAAAGAAATCAGATGTGGAGGAATCCCCTGCGAGGGTTGAACTCAAACTAAAGGCTACAGTAGTCGACTTTTAAGCTCGCAGCATTTTCTTTTTTGAATAACTTCTCACTTCCTGAATTAATTATTGCCTGTTTGGTCTTTCTGGAGAAAAGGGTTCCACGCTCCAAGGGTGGGCTATCATGATGATGTGTCAAAAAACACAATGCTATTGATTTCAGTGCCTCTGGCATGAATGATGGGAAAGTGTTTCGGAAGCTGGATTAGGCTGGATCTAAAAGACATGGAGGCCGCCCCCTACTGCGAAAGTGTTTATTGCATTAAGGCATAAATCCCTAAAGACGGTGAAAAGTGCTGGCTTAGTTGAGGAGCTCACAGAGAGCAAAAGAGAAGTACTGTAGAGAAAAGAGTTCAATGTACTTTAAAAACAAAACAGACTGCAACATAGACGGCACGCCATTAAAGCTCCCTGCTTTCCTTAAACAACTCAACGCATCACAAGGACGACTCCTTCACCTCGGGGCCTAGAAACAAGCTTTTTTTTAAGCCACGCCCTTTTTCGTGAACGGCACACATCTGTCAAAAATAAAAATACACATTTCCCCGAGAGCATTCGTATAAGTCTCCATCCAAGGACAAATCAATTAGCAGTGAACGACAGGCAGATGGTTCTGAAGGACGTCGGTGCCTGTGCCTCAGGTGAGAGGCGCTCAACGGCAGCGAGCAACTGTCAAGTAGCATACTCGTCTGAGCGATTCCCCCGATGTGATGCGCGCCCATCTCCCCGAGAGCCACAGCCAAATATCAGACACACACCACCACAAAGAGGAAGCTCGCAGCTGACTGTAGGATGCAAAAATGAACGGCGAGAGAAGAGTGAATATTTCATAGATGTATTATCAAACTGAATCCTAGATGAGCATTCCTTCAAAATCACCCCCAGGTGATGTTAAAGAGGCTCCGTGGAAACTGGTGAATGTTTGTGCGCCTGGAGAGGTAAAAATGGGGGATCAGAATGTGAATAATAAAAATAAAATGTAATGTTCTGTGGTGGAGTAAGCAGCTAGCTAATCTATTTAGCTGATTGTGTATTGTCCTACAAAGGGACAATACATCAAAGTGGCTAATTATGTGATTTCCCAGCATCTTCCGACTGATAAGATAACCAAATTAGCCTGGCTGCTTATCTGTACGTAACCAAGGCGACCGTTTGGTAAATAATTGAGGTACAGAAGGAAGCCATTTTGAGGACCTGTGGCGAAGAATGATAGAGGACCTGGAAGCTGGGAGAAAGGCCGATCAGTTAAAAGGCTCATTGTCTCCCATTCAGTCGTAATTAAGGCGCACAAACGCGAGAGGATATAGTACACAGTGGCTCGCATGGAGAGACAATGCGTTAAAGACAAAGCAGCAAAGATTGGTAATCATTCATTATAAGCAGCTGAGGAAAAAAGCACTTCAACAATGAAGGTGAAAAAAGGCTGATTTTGTATTTTTCCGAATCCAAATCAACATCTTATGGCATATTTCTCTAGGCCTTTCAAATTGTTTCCATCCATGTAGTCAGAGGTTGAAGAAGAATTGTCATTTGTTACTTAACCCATGGTTGCACGAGTGACTGGACCCTACACTCTTCCATAAGTGGGTCAAAAAAGACCCGTATTAGAATAATATGTGTTTTTATGCCATTTTTGTTAAGAAAAATCACTTGTATAATATTTATTGTTATATTTTGGTTCACACTAGAAATCTTTGTAATTTATTTTTTCACTATTTATAATTTTAGACATTTTCTTTACATTTGAAAAAAAAACGTTTTGAACATATTGATGCAAAGATCCAACCCTCTTACCTGCCCTGTAGCTGAACGACCTATCCTACCTTTATTTCCTCCCACCTTCACTACTGTAACTCACTTTTCTACGGCATCCGCCCCCCCTCCCTCGATAGACTCCAAATTGTAAAAAATGTAGCCGCCCGACTCCTCACACACACCAGATCATGGCACCACATTACATTACATTGCATTTAGCTGACGCTTTTATCCAAAGCGACTTANCCATCCATCCATCTTCTCCCGCTTATCCGTGGTCGGGTCGCGGAGGTAGCAGTTCCAGCAGAGAGCCCCAAACTTTCTTTTCCCTGGCCACATCAACCAGCTCTCTGGTTGATGTGGCCAGGGAAAAGAAAGTTTGGGGCTCTCTGCTGGAACTGCTACCTCCGCGACCCGACCACGGATAAGCGGGAGAAGATGGATGGATGGATGGAACAATATTTGAGAGAAATGGTTATTTTGTGTATGTAGAAAATGTTTTAGATCTTTGAGTTCATCTCATGAAAAATGGGAGCAAAAACAAAAGTGTTGCGTTTATATTTTTGTTCAGTGTAGTTATGAACTGTATTAATTGACTAAATAAACAACACTTAGAGAACAATTTGAAATTGATTAATGCCAAAATAACTTTATGAGGTAGATGCAGCATGAGAAATGTATCCCCAATGTGGTTCTTATAGTGTGCAGGAATGAGTCCCTAAAACTCGAAAATGAGTTAGCATTTTACCACTTCCTGTTCCCTCGTCTCGAAAAGTGTTTCTAGTAAGATGTCTGAAATAAGGTCTCTGGTTAACACAAGCTGAACAGATTTAAATGTTTTGTTCTATGACATAAAATATGTCAGTAAACTCTTTAATGTTTGCCTACAAGTGGCTAAATTAGACTATTAAATGGCACCAAGCCAAACATTAGCCGCCTTTAGCTTAGCGGTGGTAAAGCGGAGTCATGCGATCTTGATGTAGTACGTCCACAACGTTAGCTTAATACTTCTGCGCTTGCATTTTGGCTTCGAAAACCTTAAAAGTGGTTTAAAAATGTGGAGATTATCCTGTAGAAAAAAATGCATAAGTATTGTACGTGTGTTTGACACAGACATCGATGACAACATCCCACTCGAGCGAGCCCTTGTGATGCTAACTACCTAGCACGTCATCACTGCACCAAATATTGCTGGTCCATGAAGCATAAATAAATAATTCATTAGCCATTAATAAAAACAAAAACAACCTTCATAAGTATGCCTTTTCACAACATATATCAATATGTCCCTGTGAGCTTTTGTATACACGTGTCATTTATTTTGAGTGTACGCTTTGATCGAAAGAAGTTCCTTTTATTCATGTGACTTGAAAGACAACGCAGCACCTGTCTATCTCTGACAGCTGGAATGATATATGGATTCATAATACACAGCTACAGCGAGCAGAGGTGTATTGGAGGCATCGAACACACACACACACACACACACACACACACACACACACACACACACACACACACACACACACACACTCCGCACATTTGAGCATGTTTGTCACCTCGTAGTCCTACATTGCACAGCAGGGGGTCATTTACATGTTGTAATAAGGTCTACATATCACTGCGTCGGAGATGAGAGTGAGGCACACAAACCTGAACGTTCCCCGCAAACAGAATGTCATGTTCTACGCTTATTCTTATTTACATGTGTGCGACTCCGGGGTACATTTGATGCCCAATGAGATGGAATACGACATCTTCGCTTATACTGACACTGAATCTGCTCCACTGAGTCTCCGGGTTCGTCACACGTAGACGGAGTGAGTGATGGGGACTCTAGCAGATTGGTTTGTTTACTTCGCAGCTCTATTTTGCGTGTGTGTTTGTCACACTCGGCAAACTCCATGAAGACTGTGTCCAGCTCTCTGCAACAAATGTGGCACCAAGGAAGGTCCAACTGTGATTTCCCTGCCTATACTCCTATTCCCATTTGAACACATTATTTCTACATTCTTTTTCAAAATCCTCCTCGATGTCTGACCTAGATTCTCATGCCGGATTTCTTTTTTCCTGCACCCATCAGTCAGAAGGCATGCAAACTTCCAAGGACAAACCACACTGCGATTACAAAAATACCCAATGTGCTCATCAAACATGCTCACATATCTTTTCATGAAATGGCAACAGAATGTTTTCAAAGACGGATTGTGTTGCAGACGTTCTCACCTCCAGAGTGAGTCTGTGCCTGCTTAGAAATGCTAGCCCTCGGGATATGAGCTGCTTCTCTTTGTCTTACGGTAGCAGCCTTGTTGTGTCTCTAATGTGTGCCTAAGGTATAGAACAAATGCATCCAAGGACAGTTTCGAGACATTATTGCCTTTTCAGGCAGGGGTAATGTTTTTGAGTTACTGCTGGCAACAAAATGGGATGTTCAGGAGGGGTTTTGAAGCAGTTGGAGCTCCTGGTTTTGCTTTGTAAAAACATAAAAGCTAGCAACAGTTTCAATGCACTCACACTCACTTTTTTGATAAAGCTATAGGAGCCAGCTTGCTTAGCTTGATTGTACATTTTACTTCTCAGTTTTTGTACAAATAAAACATGCTTTTACACTATGAAGTGTGCTTATAAGTGAGAATATTTATAAATGAACCTGGCTAGCTTTTTCTAGCTATAGCTCAGAAACGCTCTCTCGATCTGTCCAATAAATAGCCTATGAGAGCAGTGAGTAGATGGTTAGCATAGAGACACACAACTTTTACACTTTAAAAAAAATGTTTTTTGTTGTTACCTTTCGACCAAGCCAGCTTGTTAACCCAGCTTCTGTTTGTTTATGCTAAGCTAAGCTAACTAGCTCCTGCCTCAGGTAGTAGAAGAGTTGATGTGTTAACATGGCAGTCCTCCCTTCCAAGCACCAAGGACGTCCGGGCTCTAAAGCCATAATATAACATAATAGCAGCCAAACTTTTGAATTAAAGCTTCCAGGTCCGTCAACTGATGACTTACATTGGGAAATAGACATTTGTTAATTAAGCCCTGAGCCTGTTTTCCAGGTCTCAGGCTAAAAAAAGACATTCCCAGAACAAATGACCATAACTTCACTTCTAAAAGGGGAAAATTAATCATCTTTTTTCTCAAAGCAATGATAAACCTGTGAGTTGGATGTAGAAAAGTCAGAATCAATAGATATAGATAGATTAAAGTCAATTCAGATTGAACATAGTAAAAAAATGTAAATTATAGTATCCGTCCAAAAATAAAACATTACTTAAAACCACTCTTGAATGATGGGATAGTAGGCTAAAAGCTAGTTAGCATAATTTCGCTCAGGGCTCATTTAGACGCTTCTTGTGAGACTTGTGTTTTGTTTCGGTAAAAATTGTTCATATCATCAGTTAGCTGAGTTTCTTCCCATTAAGTGAGTATGACACATTAATAGTTTATTACATTTTAAGAAAGCCCTGAGACACAGTTTCGTGAAAAAAAACGGGGAAAAAAGCCCGTAGCCCCCGCCGGCAGGGGCTATGGGGCTTAACAGGTCAGCATACTTTCTCATTTAACTTTCTGCACTCAATCAAATACAGTTAAGCTTGTTTTCCAAAAATATTGACTCTTGTTAAACTCAGCAAAGCACAGAACGGCTGAGGTTTATTTCTAACACAAAATATTCCTAGTAAATCTATTTTACAGAGAATTCGAAAAATGGGAACAAAAAGCTGCACATCTATATGCTCATGTGCCCAATAGACATTCACACAGGAAATGCATACACACATCACACACTCTTTCTGCTCTCCCCTGTCTATAGATCCCATATAAAACTCAAAGCCGAAGCAGAGGGGACTGTGAGATAGAGGGGCTGACATCAGAAATGAGAGTGACCATGCTGCTTTTATATCCCAGCGCACCCTGACCCTCCTCTGCTCCCTGCCGAATCCTCATCGCACAACAATAGCTTTCCCATTACTGCTCCCTCCTTCACTCCATCCCTCGATCACAGCCCGACAATATTTGCCCCCAGAGTGGTCTGATTCAGAAAATACTTCAGCGCATGTGTGTGTGTGTTGTCATGCACCTTTTTGTTCATTTCTGCAAAAATGATGGAAGCATCCGGTGTGTATGAATATGTGAGTCATGTGTGTGTAGCTGTATTGTATTCCAGAAGCCCAGAGCTTATCTTTTCCCATTCTCCTCTCTTCCATCCTCCACAGTCTCTCCCTCTCACACACCCTCTCCTCCCCCTGTGAGCTTTTCAATTAGGTAATTACAGTGGCAGTGAATAGAGGCTGCCTGGACACTGGCACTCTATTGTAGAAGCACCTGTCCCCCCATAGACAGCAATTACCTGGCAGGCTGGAGGGGAGTTTCAGGCTATTGTCCGGTGTACATACACAGTCTGCGTGTGTGAAACAGCGACTGTGTCTGCTCACTTAGTGTGTACTGTAGTCTATATGCACCTTGGCGGGGGTGTTTTAGTCGTGTGATCTAATGTGTGTGTCAAAAGATGGTGCTGTGCAGGAATTAATCATATTCCACGACAGTGATCAAGGGAGGTCTACTTTAGTTTCAGCTGTAGTTCACCAGACAAAAAGTAACTTCTAAATGTTAAATGTCTGTGTTGCGTTCAGGGTGTACGGCGACTTTCAGTAGGAGCGTAACCCCTTAAGGTTGGAGAAGTTAAGATAGCAGCACATTCACAAAGTTTTAAAACACAATCAAAGTGTGGTTTCCTCTTAGCGTGAGCAAGAGTAAGTGGAGAGTGTCAAAGAGAGAAATCTGGGGAAGAATGAATGATAACAATTTCATCTAGAGCAGTTAGGCCTATAAGAACTGAGAGTAAAATGTGGATGATAACACATTAATACATCCCACCATAGGCATGGAGTGCAGCTGAAATACTATGTAGTAAATGTTTTGACAGCCTATAATAACTTGTCCATGTATAAAAGATAAGTAATGTAAATCTGTGCCAGGAAAGTTTGTGTCATGAAGAAAACGTTGTGCGATGAAGGAAAGAGTGAGCATTTGGGAGAGGACGTGGAGGAAATATGAGAGAAGCGTAGTGAGATCTAGACTTATTCAGTTATTTCCCGCCTCTGCTCCTGTGTTTCCTTTTGTCATGTTTTTTTTCTTCTCGTTTTTCCTGTTTAACATTTTGGAAAAATCTAACACTGTCATATACTTACTTATGGTTTATTCATTGCCAGTTGTGTGTTTAGCTTTTTTAAGCCTGCTATAATCTTGTGTTCATCCACCTTCTTTTCACTAACTTTTAATGTATTTTAAAGGTCCCATGTCATGGCCATTTCTACAGATCATAATTCCATTGTTGAGGTCTACTAAAATAGATTTATATTGTGCAATTGTCCAAACTCACATTGGTTTCTCATCCAGCATCTCTGTAAAGTATGTGTATTCACCGGTATTCACTCTCTGTCCTAAACGGCTTGTTGGAGCTCCTGCCCCCCTCCCTGCGAGCCCAGTGTGCTCTGATTGGTTGGGACGTTGCGAGGCTCGCTGCTCAGTGAGCTGGCTTACTGGTGTGGTTTCCGGGTTGGCGATACAGCGAGAACAAGCAAAACTCATCCTGAGCACACACAAACACTCACAGCCGAAGTAAAAACAATAAGTGTGGCTTGATATTGAGTAAGAAAAAGGTTTATAAACGCTGTGAGAATCCCAAAGTAATCCCAACTCGTCTATTACCAACCAGGGAGCTCTATGCAAGTCAATGGGACTCCCTGTTAGTTGAACATTTACGATAAAGGTCCCCCTACTGCATTTGATAGTGACGCCAAGGAATCCTGGACCACTTGGTTCCCGGAAGAAACAAATGGAAAAAGAAACATCTCCAACGAAAGCATGACATGGGACCTTCAAGTGATGTTGTTGAATGTATGCCTTTAGCCTTAGGTACTCCTGTTTTCTTATGTTTATTTTTCTCTGATTTCTCTCAGCTTTACTTTAATTAAATCTCGCCTTTTATTTGTACCTGCACCGCCTATTTACTGCATTTGATTCCCTAAACTCACCCTGGTACACTTCGTTTTTTTAATTCTCTTAAGTATCTTTACTCCCTATTGAGGTCCAATCGAGTACGGCTATTTGTCATCTTTACATAACATATAATAAAGACTCACTTTGTGTCATAAATATAAAAAATGGTCAGCAATATTGCAACCCCCAAGGCGTATTTTTCCAAAGTAACCCTAATAAAACAAGTTCTCTCCTGCTCCTGGTGTGTTAATTTCCACCTGGGTCTATTTTATATTGAGCACCTATTGATTGGCTTGGACACGCATTTAAAGCTCTAAGCTCTGTTAAGACAAGACTAAATGTCTGCTCCATATTGATGGTGTGTAGTTCATGCAGTGTTTCACACCGTATAAATTCAAACCTCTCAAAGGTGGCAAAACACTTCAGTAACACGGTATCACATCTGTTCCCATGACGATAAGGATAAACTCTACGACTACTTCTCTTAACTCTACAGTTAATAAGAGCCCTTTACTACCCCGTTATGTCATGTGATAAACAGGTTACAGTGTGACATTAGGGTTTACATACGTACAAAAACACACACGTTAACACACAAACCGTGATTTAGTAATGCAGCCTGTAAAGTCTCATTGTTTCTCAATCTGTTTACAGCTTGCCAGGTAAAAGCAGTGACACGAAGATGATTTACCGTCACTTGTGTTCTACCCCCGACTGCTTTGTGGCTCTTAAATCATGTCAATGAGTAAAACGCAGCGCGACTAATGGTAAGACATCTTGGCAGGGCTCCAAGTCGCGCTAATCAAATGCATTCAGAGTTTATCAGTGATGTTTATCAGGCTCAGCGCTCGTGATGTTCCGGGAGGAGGATGTGAGCCAGGATACGAGGCTGATGGTTGGGATCAATCACTGATAGCATCACACGGGACTAACAAGGCTCCTAACGAAGGAACACGGAGAAAAGGATGTAATTGGGAAAACTCACAATCATCTAATTCAAAGATGGATTCAGAGGGAGAAAGAAGGAGAAGCGAAATAAGGTCAATACCCAAACAGTGTAAGGCAGCGAAGGGTTTCGAAAGAGCAAAACTCAAGTCAATGAGTCCCAGAGAGACAACTGAAACCCTACCTGCACTATATGGCGCTGTATCTCTCATAGAGGGATTAAAAAACAAAATAATTATGGGTAAGAGCATGGATTACTTGCTTTTGGCATGGAAGAGATGAAAGAAGAGGCAGGATACTGTGATGTTGTGGTGTATTTGGAGGCCAGAGATAGAGTTAGCATTGCAAGGGCTCCTACAACAAAAGAAATTGGATCTTTCCATTGGATTTCGAAAAATTGCAGAAAACAACTTCTGTGGCAAACTCATGTTTTTGATACTAACACGTTTTGTTCAGTAGGATTAACACCACTTAATATAATTTCTTAAGCGTAAATGCTTTAGCCAGAAGTAAAAAACTAACGTTAGGTCTTAAAAGAAAGACATCACAAACAAATGGCTGAGCGTCACCACCGCTAAGCTAAAGGTGGCTAATGTTCGGTGTGATGACGTGTAGTAGTCTTATTGGTTAGCAACTGCCATTTAGAAGCTTTGGACATTCAGTGCGTTGGGGTGTTTACTGCCATATTTGATGTCTTGGAACAAAACCGTGAACATCTATTAAGCTTGTGTTAACCACAGACCTTTTTTTCAGTCTTCTAAATCAAACCTGTTCAAATGCCGTTGACCTTGAGGTCCTTTTTGCTATCGTATCTTCTATATTGGGTGTTTTCTTAGTAACGTTACCAGCATTGCTCTAAACAACCCTTACCTACCAATGCTATACTCTTGATATTTCTTACTAGAGGCTGGGGTGAGGTTGGAGCATAATCCTAAATGGACAATTAGTCTTGTAAAGAAATACCAATGAACACTTATTTAAAAAGAAGGGCAACACATTTGCCTTTCTCTTACACAAATACTCTCTTCTCCCAAGTCACAGAGCAGCTCCTGCTGGGGAGAACATATTCAGGCCACTTCAGCTGCTCAAACAGGCCCTACCTTGATCTGGGAATACATAAACTCCTCCGTGCGGACAGTTTCCGTAAGCAGCAGATCCCATGGAGTGTCTCAATTGAAACATAATGGCTAAGAGGTCTTGGGTATTTCAAACATGACACAATGGTCAGACTGCAGTGAAGGTCGTGGCAGAGCAGGAGGACTTCCAAATCTTTATGTGCTTCTTCTGCTCTTATAGGGGGAAGAATAGCGTCCGACTGGAATGATTCCACTTCCTCAGGACTCATTTGTTAAGAGGTTAATGACTCGAAATGGGAAATTAATTTAACGTCCAATGGAACATTCCGCCGTAAGTGTGTGTGTGTGTTAGGGACGGGCCGCGCTCAACCATCGGCCTAATGTTCTTCAAAGTCAAGATGAATGGACCTTCTTCAGTGAACTCCATTTTCTCTTATACCGATCATAGATATGGGCCGTTGCTTTTTTCACAGCCAGATTCAATTTATGGTTTAATTAACATTTGGAGCCAAAAAGACACTCTCACGCCTTCAATAGCGCATCTGGCCCGAGATGTATTGATGTATATAGTGAATTGAAAAAGAAAAACGCAGAGAGATTTCCATTTAGAGATTATTTTATGATTTGAATGTGCAGTATATGGACTCACTCTTCACAGCTGGTGATGGATTTACTTAGTGTCGGCGTATTGTTACCTACAAAAAAAAAAAACCCAACACCATTTCTTCGCTCACTTGGGAGCAATAAAAGCAGATGGCAACTAAGATGATCCATTTCTGCAGTGTGATGACGATGTCTGATCATAATTTACCCTGAGCTCATCACAGTAATGTTGTGTTTGCAAAGTGCTTAATTCCCTTTTTGATTCAGTGGCATCGTAAAATGACACAGTCTTTGTGGAAGTGAACACTATTTCAGTTGTCAGGCTGGCTACGGGCTTACTGTCACTTATATTGGCCCGGCGCTGATTAAAGCTTTACATTTTGATCAGTGGTGATTCGGAAACGCGATATTGGTCAACAGAGATTAAGCTGTCACAGCAGGGTAAGGTCATTATAGCTTCCTGGTAATGATACAGACCATTTGCGACATGTTTTCCATATCCAATGGTGATTACACTGGCAAACTTGAAAAAGCTCACTGGGATGTCTCCCCTTCCCAACAAAGAAAAGTTGGATCTCATCAGTTCTTCCTCAGCTACCAAGGCAACGGAGGGAACAAAAATGGGGTTTTATTTATTTTGTATCCTGCTTAACTTAACCCTAACATATGGGGTATGGAATCAATCGGCTGATGCCCTGTCTTAAATTTAGACTAACATGTACAGTATATATGTCAGCTTTTTTGGCCACAACAAGGGCAAAGATGTGGCCTTCAATGGCTTGTTTTATCATAGCCAATTGTTGCAAATGACTGAATATTTACTGAATGTCCTCCCTGTGATACCTTTGTTCACCTCTATGAACAAAGAGAGATAAAATGCAATATCAAAACATGATGGCTAATTGATTCGGAACTTATGAATGGATTTGCCTCATTAGCATTAATTATCAGTTAGTATTGTTAATATTATAGGCCAACTATTTTCAGTTGGGACCTGGCTTGGGAACCAAAGAGTCACAGGTTCACTAACGTAGAACATGTCGCCGGTTCAAGTCCCAATCTTTTTTGTGAATTGTTAACCTTGGGAACAGCAGTTGACAAAGTAATCTCACTACAAGGTTAGGTAAGTTGCTGTTCCAGAGCTTTAAACCATAACACATGATCTTCAGCAGCACATGGAGTTTGCTCTGTTCTTATATGCAGAAGTTTCCATGTTTCCATATTGAACTAAAAGTTAAACCTAACATGTTTATTGTTCCTGTTTGGATCTATTGCATTGCACATGTACAACAGTATGTGCTTTGTAAAAGACTTTCCCGACACAAACAGCACTGTTCAACACGTTGAACATTATGTCCTTACATTATATTTAACCCTGTACTGCTGCATTATGCAAATGTTGACAAAGGACTGCTAGCACGGTATACAATGAATACAAATAGGCTATAGAGGGCATACAGTGTGTCTAAACAAAAGACTACCTAACATTTTCCAAGGACTTCTTACTTTTTTCCCTCCATTTTCTGAACTATTTATTGTCTTTTACTAACCCTGAATGATGAACTGTGTGACAACAGTGAAGCACAGCACTCTGCATTGTATATATGAAGGCTGGCATGTTTTTCAATATGAACTTAAACATGCTCAAAACAATGTACATCACAATTGAAGCTCACTAGAGACGGGGAACAGATATAGATTGTTTAGATTTACTGCGCTGCGGAGGAATAATTAAGTTTCTAATTGCACCGAGTCGAGCTCTCAAGGGAACAACACTGCTCCAAAACAAAGAAAGATTAATAATGAGACAGGGACTATCAGAGGATGATGTTCTGGGAGGGGAAGCTATGATTTAAAGATCTGGACTAGCTAAGACTTAATCACTTTATCTGATTGGTATTTGAAGCCATGAATCTCAATTAGCAGGCATTAGGATGTTTGATGGCAGTTATGCTCAGTCCATCCCCAGGATTGCACCCTGCGTGTCTGTCAATAATGTGCGGTTAATAAACTGCATGCAGTGGTGGAAAGTAACTAAGTACATTTACTCAAGTACTTAAAGGCCCCATGTCATGGCCATTTCTATTGATCATAATTCCATTGTTGAGGTCTACTAAAATAGATTTATATTGTGCATTGTTCTAAACTCACATTGGTTTCTCAGACAGCATCTCTGTAAAGTATGTGTATTGACTCTCTGTCCTAAACGGCTTGTTGGAGCTCCTGCCCCCCCCCCCCAGC
>NW_011366394.1:80038-86316 GCF_000735185.1 Notothenia coriiceps | reverse complement strand
TGGCACTCCATGGCTAACTTTGGTTTGGCATGGAAGATTCATCGTTGACACGTACAAACTGAGAGCGTTCAGATAGATAGGACCTAAACCAGCCTAAAGCAGTTCCCTGTATGCCAACTAAGTGCTCTAGTCTTTGCAATAGGATATCATGGTCGATAGTATCAAATGCAGCACTAAGATCGAGCAAGACAAGAATAGAGACAAGTCCCTTGTCTGAGGCTATTAGAATGTCATTTGTGACTTTAACCAGAGCTGTCTCTGTGCTATGTTGTGTTCTAAAGCCAGACTGAAAATCTTCAAATAAATCATAGTTTTTTAATTAATCACACAGCTGTTTTGCGACTGCTTTCTCAAGAATTTTTGAGAGGAACGGAAGATTAGAAATAGGTCTATAGTTAGCTAAAACCTCTGGATCGAGGTTGTGCTTTTTAAGAAGCGGTTTTATCACTGCTACTTTGAATGATTGTGGAACATAGCCTGATAATAAAGACATATTCATAATATTTAATAAAAAAGTGCTAATTAATGGAAAAACTTATTTTAACAGCTTAGTTGGAATCGGGTCTAAGATACAGTGTTACAGTGTCTGAAAGAAGTATTTTGGCTATTTACTGCTTGGTTGTTTTATGATCCCTTGGGAGCTCAGTGATGTTTGGAATCAACAGAACTAAGTGATTTGTATTTCTTTTGAATCCCCCAAAGCGAGATGAAAAGTGTCCGCTCAATTTGCAGTAAAGTGAAACTACTGGTGACGTTAAGGCTGTAGCACTGATGGAGGAAGTACAAATCGTTCACTTAATTAAAAGAAGACACTATCTTTCTGCTCTCACTGTAAATGTCCTCCAAGGAATCCTGATGGGTTACGGCTGCTTTCACTAAATGCTGAAAAACAGCAGCTTTCACAACTTCTTGTTCAGTGTAAATGTAACCATCAGTCTACAATCTACTGTTCTGTACTCATTCAGTGTCATGTGTGAAATGTGTATCATCGACAAGTGTCCATTGGGTTTCCAAAATATTTCCACATTATTATCCATTACATGATTTTTGTTTTGGCCTCTTAGGGGCAGCATACAAGCTAGAGTAGTTTATATGTTCAGGCATCATTGGGCAAATATTAAATATCAACCTATCAGCATATCATAATTTGGATTGTCTGATCAAAAACGGACTTTTGCTCCAATGACACTGCTGTCCATGTGAACAGCAGGTAGTCTGAGGTAGTCTTGCTGAAAGTGTTATGTCATGTGATGCTACATCTCTGAGCGTGCTGCTTGTTTAAAACATAAACCATGATGCTTTTCCGAAAGCTAACCAAGTAATGTTGTTGCCTAAACCTAACCAAGCTTTGAACCTCATGGCATTGGGCGTTGCTGCAAGTGTGATGCGAGGTCATACTAAATGAAACATGTTTTATTTTGGCTCAACAATTTTCACATTCAATCTATCCAGGGTTTTGCAGAATGTCAAAAACAATTCTGGTGAATGGGTTCAAAACAGAGCTGAGGGGAAACTATAGTTCTACTGGGGTGCCCAATACGTCGATGTGGGTAGATCGCATGGCATTGAAAAAAAAAGAAGAAAAAAAAAAAAGTTATCATCCATCCTTACTATGGCATTTGCCACTTGATTGACATACAGGTAAGCCAGTCTGAGTTGTATTGTGCCATACGGGTTCATGCAGTTATGAGGGGGCCTTACATCCTCATCTGAAGTGTGACGACCCCTGCCTTGAGGTCTCCTGTGGGGTGTATGGCTCTTTAATGTTCCTTCTTTGCTTGTGACCGCACTGATTGAGGACACCTGATTCACTGATTGAAAACACCTGACTGCTGGCACCGGAGGATTAAGAGGCCTGAGCCAGAGCCTCGAGGTCTCTCCCCCCCAGAGGACCGGACCTCGGAGAGCAGCGTCGCTTATTCTTTTTTGCCTTGCCCTTTTGTTTGTTTTTTGGCCACATTGAGTTTTTGCCAAATAAATACCTTTTCCTATACATATTCTTGTCCTTCCCACGCTTTTTGTTATGGCCAAGAGCTAGGCCATGACAGAAGCGCAAATGCGGCGCACTATTATACGCTAATGCGGCGCAATTAGTGTAAACGCGCCACAGTTTATCCCCCCCCCTCCCGCCCCCCCCCCGCTCGCACGACACAGATTTGGCAGGGGCGGCCCTGTAGGTAGATCATTTGGGCTTGGTCATTTTAAAAGTAGCTCCCAAGCTGAAAAAGTGTAGGCACCCCTGTACTAACCTAACATGAAGCAACACCATCCATAGAACATGTTATTGGCTTAAAAAATATATGGTACAGCTTTAAGCTAAGTTCCAGGGCAATTTTGTACTGCTTGCTTTTATTGATGAAGGTAAGGACTGAGGAAACATGGGAGTCGAAACATTAGACCATGTTGACAAGTGGCCGGGGCTTGGTCATCAGGATGGAGAATCAATTCTCCTATCTGGCCAGTCAAGGTTTTTTATTTGATCAGGCTAAACACTGAGGAAATGGTTGAGAAGATGGGATACAGCTATAGTCCTGACCTCATGGACAAGCATAATCCTCTCTGCACCTTCTCTGCTGCAGAGAGGCACCGAGGTGAGTGTGGAGGTAGAAGAAGAGCTCAGCTGCGTGGTTCTTCTCTTTTGGCATCCTGTTTGCCAACGTGTGGGTGTTGGACGATTGGCTGAACGGCCATGTGACTCTTTTTCTGTGTGCCCATCTAACAGAGCAGAAGACTGGCAGCAAAAGATAGGAGGAGCGTGCTTCATGTTGAATTAGGCACGAATAAAGGAGCTAACTGTAGTGCATTTCAGTTGTACCTTGTATGATTTCATGTGACACATCAAATTGATTGACATGATGAACAGCTTATTACCAACGGTTTTGATAGGTCTATACTGTATTGGCTCTACTGGTGGGCTTGATGGTTAAAGAATTGCAATTACAGTATATGTTACCAGTGTTAGGGAATAGTGAACTAATGCAAAATAATTTAACAAAGTAGCTTGTTACTTATTCATATTAGCATATTCAGGTAGTTGAATTACCTTTTTATGTAGTTAACTAAAGAAACTACACTAAAGCCGTCTAAAAAGTGGTTATTTTTTAAAAGGGTTTTTGTAGTGTGTGAAAAATGTGGCATTCTTTGCAGGCATGTGCATTTTTTTATATTTTCTTGTGTATCATTTTTTATTACATGAACATTGTTGATTGGATGATTGATAATTGTTTTACTAGAGTACATTTGAAACAAAAGTTTTATTTAAGCAAACTAGGTTTTTGGCTAGGGCAGCTTTACTGTAATGTAACCTCTTCCAGTGTGAAGTAATTGGTAGGTTGCTTAGTTATGATTTCAAAGTAGCTTCCTCAGCACTGAATTTTAACAATTATCATTTCAAGCCCAGGTAGCATCTGCGAGGATTCGCTGGTCTTGCCAAAAAGGTTGCGAGAATCTTGCAGTAAGAGAGTACTGTACAGAAACTCCAGCTTCCCACACATAACAGAAGTTGGGAAACAATAGATGGCAGAGCAGCACCAGAGACTTCCCATGGTGCAATAAAACTACATGAGCAGAACTGAACACTGACGATAAAAACTACTATCGATGGTAGTGCTTCAGGTTTTCTATTCCAATGACAGACGATTTCATGGATCACAGAAAACAAAACAGTGGCTCATTCAGCAGAGGGAGGATCTCAGCTCCCATTCTTCATTACTTTAGAGCTATTTAAGCTTTTGTCCGGAGGAGAATTAGACAGACAGCGAGGGCATGGGAAGGCTCCTGTCTGACATACAGCAGATGCCAAAAAAGAGACAAGCAGACGGGGAGATTCACATAATCTAAGTCATTATCAGACGTAAATGAACAGAAAGTGCAACCATCTCAAACGAACAAAGTGATTTCACAGATCACTGATGCCCTTTTCTGGAGATGGCAAATGAATGGCTGCACTATATATTTTTTCCTGTGCTGTGCAAGTCCTCCTGAGTGCAATAACATTGAGTGTAAGGGCTTGCCATCAAAGAGGTGAAATCGTTTTCTGGCCTGGACATAGAGCAAAGTGAATGGGGGGGAATTGATAATGGGATACGCTTAATTGTAAATTAACAGAATCGTGTTAATAGGATTCTGTTAATTTAAGATTTATTTCCTTATTCATTCATTTACTCTTTCTGCAGTGTGTGTAAAATGATGTTAGGGGATAATCACCGGCACCCGTAAATTACTAAGAATTGAATATATAGCACGCCATTAATCAAGATGACGATCATGAATAAGGATGCAGATTTATTGTATGCTCGCCGTCGTTGCCAGCAGCAGTCTGCATAATCGAGTTATTCTAAATTGGTATTGATGCAGTGGTGTACTTGTAATATACCTTGCATTGATTTAATCTGTTTAGGTATTGTTCATGATATGTGCATTTCAGATACATTAGTGATATAAATATCTCTGTTAAAAAATGACAAAAGATTTGAAGGAGGCTTTTTAAATAACATCTATTGGATCAGTTTGTTCACTCAATACAAAACGTTAAATTCTGAAAACACTCCTCCAGGATGTTACTTAACAAGCCATTTGAATCTATAGAAATTCCTGCAGGGAGAATACCATGTATTATCTTCCGGAAGCGGACTCTGTGTCGATACAGTCAGTGTGTTACAGTAAATTGTGTAAAATGTAAATACTGTTTGTCCAAAGCCAGCCTCCAGACTCCAGACTATTCAGCGAAGCCAAACAGTGAATCATGTCTTGTTTTTGTTTGTCCGTTCTGGCACAGAATCGGGAGGTGTTAGTGGTGTTGGTGGGGACAACAGGTAACAGAATGAGAGATCATTTGAGAAAATATTTGAGAATGGGAAAATAAAAAATACCTGCTTTAGAGCTGGATATGTGGCACAGACTGTGGCTGTGTTGAATGAATAACCTTTAACCATCTGTGTTTATGTTAATGTAGCGAAACAAAATGACATCAGTGCTCACAGTTTTGCAATTATAGCCGCAATTCCATCATACAATATGTTTAAGTTATCTTTGGAAATATGTATTATTGGCTTTCTACTCAGAGAGGGGACCTATTATGGTTTTTGGGCTTTTCCCTTTCCTGTGTGATACACAACAGAGCTGGCCAAAAATAAAGACCTTATTGAACATTCAAGGTCCCATGTCATGGCCATTTCTACTGATCATAATTCCATTGTTGAGGTCTACTAGAATAGATTTACATTGTTCAATGTTCCAAACTCACATTGATTTATCATACAGCATCTCTGTACAGTATGTGTATTCACTCTCTGTCCTAAACGGCTTGTTGAGCTCCTGCCCCCCCCCTCTCTATGAGCCCACTTTGCACTGATTGGTCAGCTCGCCCACTCTGTTCTGATGAGTCAACCACCGTTGCAGCGGAACATCAGTGATTATGTGTTACAATGGCGTTTGTTAGCAACCAGAAAACGACACCAGTAATGACAAACAGGAGAATGCTGCGTGGGGTCTGGGTGCCGTGTTGGCGGGACGTTGCGGGGCTCGCTTCTCCGCCCTTCTCGGCTCGAGGAGCGGACAGTGTGAGCTGGATTACAGGTGCCGTTTGCTGGTTGCTGCGTGGGGTCTGCGAGACAGCGAGATTGGTCCATTTGGTCGTAGTTACGTCACCGTGACCAGGAAGAAAGAAATGGAAAAAGAGAAATGGAAAAAGAGAAATCTCCAACGAGGCGCTCTGGGGCAGCATAGACAGGTCTTTTCTGTGTTAGAGTTTTACTCGCTACAGGGTGTACTTTGAGGGTTTGTGACTCTGCAGACTGTTTACATGCATAACGAGCTACATAACACACAATGGAACGGGTAATAACCGGAAAAGCATGTCATGGGACCTTTAGCATGCAAACATGTCACAGTAGAGGCACAAAATATGAATCTGAAAATGAGCACAATGACCCTGTATTTAAGACACTACAGGAGATTAGGGTAAAACATGTAACTTAAAGGCAATATCTTATATTAGGACACCATTTTTTTTATTGCAAGTTTTCCGATATTTAATTTTTGAATTATGCAAATGAAGGGTTATCTGGTGATACTAATATATTGATACTTTTGACGAATTTAGGAGGGATCTAAAGATGCAAATAGACAAAGTGTAATAAAATAAATGTCTGAATGAGTTTGCTCCCTGTAACGTCTTGCCTTTAGAACAGTGTCCATCTACACTGAACAAAAATATAAATGCAACACTTTTGTTTTTGCTCCCATTTTTCATGAGATGAACTCAAAGATCTAAAACA
>NW_011366394.1:61182-78345 GCF_000735185.1 Notothenia coriiceps | reverse complement strand
TTTTACGCCGCGTTGTTAAAACAACATCGTTATGGGGGAAATGCAAGTTGTGCCTCCAAATGTTTGGAAAGGGATAAGGAGGAAGCGACAATCAATACTGGTATATAGTGAATGTTCGAGGTAAAGTGTTCGCCAAGGTAATACGGTTAGAACCAATAGTGGCGATGAAGGTCTTAAAATGTTTATGGAAATGGGTCTTAAAAAGGTATTAAAATGGGTCTATTACATTTGATTCAGGATTCCTTGCAGTATACCCTGTTATTAGAATCAGAATCAAGCCTGTATTAGTTCCCACAGCGGGGACATTTAACAGTGTTACAGGCCCAAAAAGTGGCATAGCAGGTAAAAAGGCTGCACATATTAAAAAAAAAAAGAAGCACAAGTTATTATCAGAATCGAATCAGAAACAGTTGGTATTACCAGATAGGTTTACCATACAGTACGAGGAATTTGAACTTGACGTGCATGGGCTGCGTACATAAAAACATGAATTAAAGAACACAGATGGAACTAGGAAAAAAATATTAAAAAAATTATAAAATATAATACATCATTTAATACAAAATATAACAGTATTTTACAGTTTGCAATTGGAATGGAAATGAAAAAATGAATCAAAATATGAGTGGTATAAGTAATTAAGCTCCACACTAAGCAGGCCAAAATACAGTACACAATCCATGGCAAAACAAAATCACGTAAACAAGCACACTGTTAGTAACAACTAAGTGAATCGTAAATGACAACACTCAACAGTAGCTTAAAGGCCATGAATGACATCATTATAAAAAAGGACCCTCCATCTTCCTTCTTCTCTGTAACGCAGGGAGGGTCCTCGCGGCACTCTGTGGTTGGTCGGCCTATTCGGAAGGCCTCTCAGACTCCGACCTACCAGGAGCGTGTCCTTCACCTGAACGAAGCCAAGCTGGGCCCCTGCAGGACCAGGGAGCAGAGGCTCGGCGCAGGCCCTATTGACCATCATTCGGAGGGCTTTGTGCCTCTGGGCGCCTACAGCAGTTGGAAGGACAGAGGTTGGTCGCCAGAGAGAAAGGAGAGGGAGGGGGAGAGAGATGGAAATGGAGGGGGAGGAGGGGGAAGATTGAAAAACAGTGCAGCAGCAGGGGAACAGAAGGGGAAGATTAATGAGTCATGAAGCCGTCTTCAAAGTATAGTAATGACTCATGAGGGCAAAAAAAGATCAAGGCAGTGTTGAATGTAGACGCGTTTCGGCTCTTACAAGGTAGACTTCAGGGTAGTGTTCCCTAGCTCAGTGGTTCCCAACCTTCTTTCCCAAGAGCCCCCCCAAATGACTCCTGTTACAGCGGTAATTAAAGTTTCAAAGTCTCAAAAATGTCACAAACTGGATGAATGTGAAGTGTTTAGTTAAAGGAGAATGAAAGCGTAACTAAGGAGCTCTATTGGAGTGACTTTGATGGTTATTGGACTCAGGATTCATTCATTTGGATTCCCGCTGAATGAAGAAATTAAAGGACGGCTCAAGTGGAAACAATTCACAAAGGGATTAAACTGTTTAAAACACATGCTCAAAGTAAGCCGGGTTTTTCCGATGTGTTTATGTGGATTCAAAAGTCGTAAATAATCTACAAAATGGAGGAGACCGATCTGATCGGAGCAACTGACAAATAATCCAACTGAAGCCGGCATGGACCATGACTATGTTTTAAAAATGTGCTTATCCAGACAAGACTGGTTTGGACACTTTACGGGCAGAAGAAACATTTCTATTAAAGAATGAATTATACATTTCTGTCTTTTTATGCCTTTAGTAGCTACCAACTTGAATTTTTATTCAAATGAATTAATCAATTATTTTTTATATTTTATTGTAATGTAGAGACAAGGCTTTTAGTGACAATCATGTATTGCTTTAAAGTTATATGAAAAAAAAAAAAAAAAAGTCTAAATATGATATTTGGCCTCAAATAATCTGAGGCCTGGCGTCCCCCCCCTCTGCAATCTTTGGCGCCCCCAAGGTTGGGAACCACTGATCTAAGGGTTAAATAATCATGAAGCTGCAGCAGAAGACATGTTGGTTTGAATTAAACTGAAACAGCATTTCTCACTGGGAATATCAGCAAAGACTCCCAGCTCATAAGAAGGCATGATGACGATATTTTAGTGCTGTCACTGTTAGAAGAAGACACATTATTGCTATCAGTTTTATTCACTTTTAAATACGATCCTTTTTCTGAGCATGAAGTCCTTTTTCTGGCAGAAATCAAGCCTTAACATATGCGTGTAGGGAGAAGGAGAGAGGCTGTAAGCAGAACTTCACAAAAGCAAACAAAAAGAACAACAATGGAAGGGGACATTGCAAATAGATGGAAAGATCCTCAAGCCTAGCGTCTGCCAAACAAACATCAGATGTTTATTTCAAACTTCATATCAAGATTTAGCTTTTGTTGCTGCTTAAGTCCAATGCAAAACAGAGGGAGGGTATCCGTCCCTACACCCTGTCTCTGTGTTAGAGAGAAGCTGTGAATGAGAGAGAGTTTCCCAGGCTGTGAGACTAAACACCAGCTGCTCCTGATCTCTGACTCAGGATCAGTTTGTTGTGAAGACTTCAAGGTTCTGATCCGTCCTTCAGAGAGAAGTCAGACGCTTCGTAATCTCTCTGTGGTCAAGGGAGGTGTGTCTGTAGAGATGTTCAGTCTGCATGAAGCAGAATCCACACACGCACACACACACACACACACACACACACACACACACACACACACACACACACACACACAAGGGGGGGGGCAACAGCGGTAATTAATGTTTCAAAGTCTCAAAAATGCTGCAACTCCTGTCACAAACTGGATGAATGTGAAGTGTTTTGTTAAAGGAGGATGAAAGCGTAATTAAGGAGCGCTATTGGAGTGACTTTGATGGTTATTGGACTCAGGATTCATTCATTTGGATTCCCGCTGTATGAAGAAATTAAAGGACGGCGCAAGTGGAAACAATTCACAAAGGGATTAAACTGTTTAAAACACATGCTCAAAGTAAGCCGGGATTTGCCATTGAGTTTATGTGGATTCAAAAGTCGTAAATAATCTACAAAATGGAGGAGACCGATCTGATCGGAGCAACTGACAAATAATCCAACTGAAGCCGGCATGGACAATGACTATGTTTTAAAAATGCGTTTTTCCAGAAAAGTTTGGTTTGGACACTTTACGGGCAGAAGAAACATTTCTATTAAAGAAAGAATTATACATTTCCGTCTTTTTATGCCTATAATAGCTACTAACTTGAATTGTTATTCAAATTAATTAATTAATATTTTTTTATATTGTATTGTAAAGTAGAGACAAGGCTTTCAGTGAGAATCATGTATTGCTTTACAATTATATGTAAAAAAAAAAAGTCTAAATATGATATTTGGCCTCAAATCCCCTAAGGGGGGCGCGCCCCCCAGGTTGGGAACCACTGCTTTAGATAGTCTGTGAGGGTCTGCATTCCTCAGAACTTAGTCACTGACACTAAACACTGATATTTATATATATATAAATATATATAAATAATAATAATTATAACACATGGGATTTTTATAGCGCTTTTCCTCGTGCTCAAAGAGGCTTTACATGAAACAGAAACAGTAGGGCTAATCCAAGTGTGAGTGGAATGGGTGCCCAGAGTTTGGGGGGACCTTCACGAAACTGAAAGACACTTTTAGTCCGGTCTGTATTCTTGATGTTTATTTGTACAGCTTTGTTGCTCTTGTTATAGAAAGGGAAGCTCTTTTCCTCACAACGTTTAGATGATACTCAGACATTTAGTTTTAGTGTTTAAATAAGTTAACATTTCTGAACGCTCTGAACTCTGTGTCTCCAGCTTAGAGCTCTGCAGAGGAGCTCATCTGTGAGGAGCAACGACTCCGGGGTGAGCAGACAGAGGTAAGAGTTACACACACACACACACACACACACACACACACAGACACGCACACACACACGCACAGGCACGCACACACGCACACACACACAGGCACACAAACACACACACACACACACACATCCTACACGCACACACACGCACGCACGCACACACACCCTTCAAACACACACACACACACACACACACACACACACACACACTTCACACACACACACCCACACACACACACACACACACACACACACACACACACACACACAAACACACCCTTCACACACACATGCAGCAGCTGTTCTCCACACACACCTCCCCCTCCCTCTGCTCCTCCCTGAACAGGTGGCCCCTCGTCCCTCATTAGTTTACAAAGCACCCTGATTACTCACACACACACACACACACACACACACACACACACACACACACACACACAGCAACACACTGAAACCTCAGCCTCTAAAGCCGTCCTCTCTGTCTCCAAACACACCAGGATATGTTTTTTCTTCTGCGATGCCGCCTAAGTGGAGTGGTCCATCGAAGCCAACCCTCTGTAATTAACTGTCACGATGCTTCAAAACCAACAAATGGACTTTGTGTCAAGGACGGCCCATTAATTTACTGGCCTCCACTCGTCGATCCAGAGCCTATTATCTCCATTACGGCAGGTTTTCAAGTCTGTTAAACATGCATTTCTCCGTCCTTTTTTTGCACAGATTCCAGAAAGGACTTGAGGGGAATGTGTCTTCTCACACACACGCCATATTTCAGCTACATAACTGTACTGTGCACAATATGAACCCAAACATATAAGCCTCTGGACACTTCATCTCTCATAACTCCATAAGAAAATCACAGAGGCCTATTGTCATGTAATAAGCAGTGATGCCTGGCGTGTAAAATATGCACGGACCAATACACTTCACACACTAAGAATCAAATTCTCACACACATCGCTTTCCGGAGTTTCCCTTCCAGTCAAACATATTTAAAAACTCATTTCCACATTGGCATGACAACCGGAGGGGTGAAATCTTCCATATGTGACACTAATAAGCGCTTCTCGGGAGGAAGGGAGAGCCCTTTCTCCACGAGGCATAAATAACTAAACAACACGCAGACTGTGGGATCCGTGTGATTTGTGTTACAGCCCACATTTATTGCTCTTCAAAAGTAACATATTGCCACGGTGCTGCAGACACAGAGAGGCTGTGAGACATTGAGATCTGCTGGGTCTCTCCTCCTGAGACCAATGCATTTTTGATGCTCTTCAATGCATTATCAGCGGCTCCGTGTGCTCTTGGGCTCTGGAAACGTTTTCAGCTCATCTGAAATAATTTCAGCTTCCGATTGCGGCTTTAAAAAGGCAATATCAAATCCAGAATCCATTTTGAAGGGTCCGTTCACCCGTATTCGACTACATTTCCTCACTTACCCGCACTGGTGGAAGAGGTATTCAGATCATGAAAATACTATTTTATAAGACATCCTGCATTATACAGACAAGTACATACCAAGAACAAAGCACAACATATAATAATAATGGGGCATAATAATTGTGCCCCTGTTAATGTTATATTATTAATAATAATAATAATAATAATAATAATACATACTATTTATATAGCGCCTGTCACGAAACCCAAGGTCGAGCAAGTAGCGGAAAAATAAACCTATCAAACTAACTATATAGTGGGGAAAGCCTTGGTGAAAAGGTGCGTTTTGAGGGCTTTTTTGAAAGTGTCCAAGGTTGGGGCGCTGCGGATTTCGGGGGGGAGAGAGTTCCAGAGGGTGGGGGATGCTACACTGAAAGCTCTGTCACCGAAAGTCCGCAACCTGGTGCGGACATATTAATGTTGTAGCTTATTAAAGTGCAGCACATTTTAACCTACCTATTTCTGCAGCACTGCTTCAATAAACTATGTATAAAGTTAAAGTTTAGGTTTTGAAATCTTAATTTGGAAACAAGTAGCTCCAGCTGTTGGATAAACTTAAAGAATAGAAAAGTATAACATGGAAATAACCAAGTAAATTAGCTCAACATATTTAAATATGGCAGTGAAGAAAAGGTACATGGTTATTTCCTCCTGTCACTTATCTTTATATCTAGCCATTTTGGTTGTGTTTGCACAGGTTTTCAGCTACGTTTGACTCACCTCAATACAATATATATACATTTTATATTGTTAGTGGTGCTCAAAGCATCTATGTTACTTAACAAATACAAAAATAATAAAAGTGTTGCTAGAATCCAAAGAGAAAGTGCCATGTTTGCACTTAACTATAATGACACGTGCTTCATCTGATGGTTAATATTGATGATGTTAGAGAATAATTCTCCCTTACTCCTAAGATATTTAACCTTTTTGCCTGTTGACGTTTACGACCAACCCTGACGTCTGTTATCTCCTTTAAGGAATGTGCTGCTCCAGCTATAATGTTGTTATTCTCAGTTTATGACCGGGCAACTCTCGGTCACAAATGATTTATGATTGTAAGAACGCTGGCTTCGAGCCTAAGGGTCAGACAAGTGGTTCAGTGTCTCCAGATGTTGGGGCTATCTCCAGTGTTCCCATGTTTACGTTATCTCCCCCAATATGTTGATTAACTCTGTAAACTAGTTAAAAGGTCTAGCGAGAGAGAGGCTCTTCAGAATTGATGTGGCAACTCTCCGTGCAGTCAGAACCTCTGGCTGCTGTGACTTGTGATGCGAATTCTCCGGGCCGATACTTGTAATAAACCATCAGTGTTTGACATCAAAGCTCCAGCTCTCCTCGTGTCTCTCTGAGTCCTGACTCTCCATGGCTACAGAACTTTCCCTTACAGATGATAGAATCTCACATCATCTCACACCATTCAGCCCTAATCTAACAAGATTGGGGCCGAATGGGATTACTATTTTTTGGATCTGAGCAAAGATTTTTTTTTTCTGAGATTTACGTATCTTGAAAAAAAGAGATCATAATTTTTTTATTTTTTTTATTCCGTACAAAATACGTTGTTCTTTCAAGGAAAAAAAATGTTTCAGGTCGCATTCACACCAGCCTTCCGTAGTCCGTTTGAGTTCTGCCCGTGTGAACGCAAACCAAACCTTCTGAACAATGAGAGAAGTGGACTATTAGGTGTGAATGCGGACTCAGACTCTTCAAAAGCAACCTGCAAATTCTGCCAATCAGAAATGATCCGTGGCTAAGGCCCTGGGCATTGCACTTAATCACCTGTGATACAAACTTTCATTAGGAAAACATCTGGCTCATCGGGGCTGCGCTGGCCTTCCAGCTGTAATCCTATCTCACCATTTGTAAGGATTTATCCATAAATCGCACTGAGTCCATCCATGCAGGTAATCGTGGTTTCATTTGCTCTTAGATTCCCTTGTGGGATTAGCAAAACACTGTTTTGATTTCAGAAACTCCACATATAGGCTAACAAGGTCTAAGGGGAAATTAATACTGTACTTTAATACTGTACTTTTCAACCTATTTCAACAAAACAAAGCTTAACCTTTTACGTGAAGTCTCTCTCTGGAAGCTCACCTCAGGCTTATAGCGCGTGTATGTTGATGTGTATGTAAATGTGTTAAAGAGGGTTTTCTCCCTGCTGCTATAACAGCTTTACGCCTGTGTTCGGCTGGAGAATACCATTGCAGGCATTATACTGACAAAGCATAAACACTGTTGCACAATGTTGTACATTATGCATCTGTGAGGGTGTGTGAGTGTGTGTATGAAATGTAAAGCAGAACTCTGACTTCCCTTTCAGAGTACTGCCTCTCAGGATAGGAAGCTACAGTGCCCTCACAGAAACATAAAGATAACTATACCTGGCCCACTATAAAAATGCATAGAAAACACTAAGAATATTCAAATCTAAAAACGTAAAATGTACCGAGCATGGTCTATTCTACGGTGGCCGACAGGGGCAAACGACCCAAAGCAGTTCCATTAAAAACACAAACGTGCCAAACACATGCAAATGAAGTAACATCGTCACCAACTTGAAAATAAAAATGCAGCATTTCCTAAAAGTCCTGCGTAAACGAACTGCAGTCTCAAAATGCTGCAAGAAGCTCAAAACACAATGGAAACGGGGACACTAAAAACTGACGCACACAGCTGGCATTTGGGGAAGTTGGCGACCTGTCACTCTCGCAGTTAGCCTGTTTCATAATAAGTATTTTGCCAGTATATTTGAAACGACTAGGTTAGCAGATCTGCAATAATATCGGAAGGAGTCATGTGATCACATTGTTAAAATAAGACTAAAACGAACAATATAGGTAGCGCATTTGCACCTGTTGGCTTCCATACATTTCCTTGGGACTAATTTGTTTTGCTGGGTTCATTTACAAGATAATAACTATTTTAATTATTCAATTAGCTTTAATTCACACATTTGTTTACAACTGAAAAGCCCAATAATTGGCAACATACTTTTAGTTTGTTTTTATAGCCAAACATTTCACAGTAATTGTATTAAGTAGAGAGTAAAACACACATCTGTGCACCAATTGATTAATAGTACCATATACTGTCTGTTGTGTGATGTTACCAGTGTGCTGATTCTTACCAGGAGCACGAGAGACAAGTCAAATAATCATGCAGTTAAGATGTCCGTTTTTTTGTTTTTGCATGTAAGTGTGGTTGGAGGTTGGCCTCAGGATGTTCTCAGTGTTAGACACAGAAATAACATTCTTCATTTCTGCATGCTGCACATTCTTCTCCGTCTGCACACATGTCTCCATCTGTCTGAGTCTCAAGTGAGTTTGGGAAGGTGAAAAGAAAAATATCCTTTTCTATCTTATAGAGGGATTAGAAATGTCACAGAGATATTTCCTTCTTCATATCTGTCAGGTCTGGATCTGTGTTGGATGATTTGGTACTATGGCTGTGACAAGGATACCAGGTAATCCTCTCTGAATATGAATTCCTGTATCCGTCCCGATGGAGATTCTCTAAAGAGGGTCTTGCACTCTGAGAAGTGATCACATCTCTCCTTTCTTCTCACACTCAGTTCCACCTCACTTGCTTCCTCTTCTGTAACTTTTCTGTGTGTTTTTCTATCTGCAGGGTCATTTCAGGATAGGCAGAGGACAGAAGTTAGAGAGCAGCGAAGTAGAAAGGTGGGGAGACAGAGACAGATGGAGGGGAGAAAGAACGTTCTGGAAGTAAGGAAGCATAAGAAAAGAGATCATGCTCATTATCTGTCACCTCTAGCCCCCTATGGCGTCTCTTAGCTCCGCTTCCTTTCACTTGGTTGAAGATCGTTTGCGCTTAATGTGTTAAAATGTGGCCAAATGCGCACAGACATACTTGAGCGTGTCTTTAAATATGTATATATGGAAGTTCCACAGGGGACACATGAGGTGTGATGTGAACGGCGTCACATATCAGGGAGGTCGGCCCCCTCCTGACAGAATTATACGGCAGCTGCTGTGCCGGACCATAATGACTCCGTAATGGACCTGTAAATACTCCATAAGTGTGCCTGGGGAGCTCTGACAATGAGAAAACACTGAGCGTGGGTGGCTTTATGTTTGCTTTACTAAGGCGAGTTATTCTGGGTATTGAAATCATTTTGAAGGGAATACAAGTTCAATTTAATACACAAAGAAACAATGCAAACTCTCCAGTTACTGACCCTATAAATCAGGCACATTGTGTCACTATAGAGCAGCTTTTCTACAATAATGTAGCCCCTATTATTCTGGCAATTGCCACTTGACCAGGACAAAGCATTTCTGATTGAAAAGCACACAATACAGAGCTGCACTATAAGAGTCTTATCCAATAATTACCTAAATGCATAAATAACCGAATAAACTAAAGAAAAACTTTCACCGTCATTTCAAATGTTCAGAATCCAGCGCTAATTTCAATCAATCAATCAATCAATCAATCAATCAATCAATGTTTATTTATATAGCCCAATATCACACATGTTACTTTTGTCTCAGTGGACTTCACAGTTTGTACAGAATATCAGTATGACAATACGACCCCTCTGTCCTTAGACCCTCACATCGTACAAGGAAACACTTCCAGAGAAAACCCACAGTTTAAAGGACATGGGAGAAACCTCAGGGAGAGCAACAGAGGAGGGATCCCTCTCCCAGGACGGACAGACGTGCAATAGATGCCGTGTGTAAATTGAAAAGATAATACATTTACAACATAGGTAGTCCAAATGTTTGGAAATGCATGTGTCTATAATAAGAAGATGAATCCACGAGGATGTCAGCCATCCTGTGGGAGCCATCAGGGAAGTAGTTGATGAGAGTCAGGCGGGACCGCAGAGACAGGTTCAGCCACGACTCGAAATCCAGGACTCAGATCAGGACTCAGGACTCAGCCACGACTCAGGATCCCGGCGTAGATAGACACCAAAAAGAAATTTGGGGGAAGCTGGGTTATTCGGAACATGAGAGAACGCAGGTACAGACAGAGAGAAGGAAGAAGTAAGGTGTCCCCCGACAGTCTAAGCCTATAGCAGCAAAACTAGTGGCTGAATCTAATCAGCACTAAGCTTTATCAAAAAGGAAGGTCTTAAGCACACTCTTAAAAACGGATAGGCTACCTTTTCTAGTCTTTATGCTAAGCTAAGCTAACTGGCTGCTGGCTGTAGCTTTATATTTAACTGACTTTTATAATAAGAGAGCTATCAATCTACTCATGGAACTCTTGGCAAGACATCATTCTTTTGTATCCAAAGCTATTCCTAACCCGTACCGAAAAATGACGATCAGATGTGCTTATGCCTTTGGCCAGAGGCATTATTCTTTACTCAGATATTAATACTTCAGTCCCTTCGCCCATCCAGCCATTTTTAACAAACCATTTATTTTATAGTTCTTTTGTATCCAACAAAAAGCCTTTATTTCTTTCAAGAGGTAAGACTAGTTTTTTTGGCACTCACGTCATTGTCATGAAATATTGAAGTAAAGGCAGCACTACTTTGTGGAAGGGTATTCCATTTTCACCAGAGTTGTATTCTCTTTTTATATATTTATATCATGTCTTTATGTATGAACCTAAGCCCCAATGCTTTACCATTAAGCTTTGTATTTTGGTCATGCCATTGCGCTTCATACATGTAAGAAATCCCTATCAGCATAGGCCTCAACGCCATACCACCGTAACCCATCAACAGTCAATTATCTTTGCTGTGCACATTGGGATTAATCATTTATTATACTTGGTTGACTGCTAGGAATTTTTCTTCAGTTCTTGTGCCACTTCTGTCACACAGATATAACCAGTTGGATATTAGACGGGGAGATGGTTAGCTTTGAGAAACGTGGGTGCAGTGCTTACCTGATTTAATATTATGCATAAATTCCCTGGCGATGGGGATGCCAGTGTGATGTCGCTCATTAATTCTTCAGTTCAGTGGGCTGTGGACAGACACAGCAGATTGACAGGGGATGAGGAGACTATACCGGCGTCTCCTTAATGCTTTGAAATGGGAGTATAGTTTAGCTTTGATGCCTCCTATCACTAAATGGACATGCACCCCCATAGCGTCCCTGCACCCGTAACCCACCCCCCACACGCACAGCGTCAGTCAGTCATCCCACTGTGAATACATGAATACTGTAAACGGTAGCGACAGGGTAAATTACTATGTGTGCTATCAAGCCACAAGACATCAAAAAAATCCTTTATGACTTCCTGTTAGAGTGACTATGCAGATGAGGAGGCTTGGTGGGTTAGTTTTCCAGGTGTGGCAATCTTTGCAGTTCCCATTTAATTCTCACGTCTTCAATTAGAAATCATTTTCTTTATAATCACTCACAAGTAGATTCAGTGTTGCGAGAGATTAGCTGATTGCACAGTATTGATAAGAAGCAAGATGTCCCTGCAGGATGTGTCTTAGATTATTAACCTCTTCTTATGTATTCATTGCCTGCAGGGCCGTCCATCCCTACAGGCCGATCATGCAGACTGCGTGGGGCCTCATCTTGCGGAGGGTGCCTCAACTGAGCAGAAAATGTGGCGCACCTATGCAATTAGTGTGGGCGCGGCACGGTTTTCGGCGCTGCCAGGCTCCACTAGCACCCCCTCCCGTCGACGCTCGCGAAAGAGAGGGCCTCATCATAGAACTTTGCGTGGGCCCTGATTGCCTGACACCACAAGCAATAGCAAACAGGATCAAATGTGTTGTTCTCTGCAGGAGACAATACCTACTTTTCACATAAAACGTTTTTTTATTGCAGGATCAGCATGCAAGTGTTACTGTTAAGTCTCTGAAATCCTAACATGCCCTGCTGGCCACAGTATGCATAATGCATGCTGGCTGTGCAACATTCAAAGAAAGTGAATCACAAGATACCTTAGACCTCTATGTGTTTGACACTAAGCAGGAGAGATTGCAGAAACATGACATGGCAGATATGGATTTGGTCAGCCAACGGTTTGTATTTCCAACAGAAATGATATCCCTTCCTTTTGGAGGGACCTGAAAAGGCTAACTAGGTATTTGTTAATAAATAAAAGCTTTGTCAAATTAAAAGTTGATAAACTGGTAATAGGGAATAATCATTCTGGGAATCTCAGAGTTGAAATGTGAGATTACATTTTAGCATCAAATGTTTAATCCTGTCTCCTACAAGATTACATTCCCATTTGACTTGACTACATTCTTACCTACGTTTCAAGAAACAAATGTTCTCACAGTTCTCACATACCTCATTCACACCAACGCAACTCCGGTTCAAGCTCCGTGCTAGAGCTTTTCAGGTTCAGAACCGGTTCTTCGGTTTAGCTCCGGCTCTTTCCACACCGCCCAGAGTCCGACTGGTGCTGCGTCATTGCGTCATCGTTTGCGTCATGACGTAACCGTTTGCGTGCCTGCTTCATAAAGCCAAACCGCGCGGAAACCCCTCACAGCTGACACCGACAACAACGGCCGATTGTGCTCCAGCTTCCTCTGTACCTCTTCAGAAGACCAGATTCCCAGTAGGTAGCTGGTCTCTTCAGTGGACCACTGCTGCTTGTTAAGTTTCTCCATCGTTGTGTACAAACTGGATAAAATGCCGGCTTTTTGTTGTTGTTCAGGAGTTGATCCCGCCCCTGCCCCTGCCTCGACATAAGCCTGACGTATGTGGTGCTTTTGCTCTACCCGGAAAAATGTTTGGTGCTTGAAACGAACCGGATTCCGGAGCTAAGAGGCTGTTACGCTGCGGTGTGAACAGGAAAACCCGGGGCTTTTCAAGCTCCAGCTCCGAACCGGCCCTGAAACACCGTTGGTGTGAATGAGGTAACAGATGGTCACAGTTTCAAACACATAGTAACGTTATAAATCAAAGCAAAACAATATAGTTGGTGAGTCTTCATTTTAAAGATTTAAATGTTGACACACATCAATAAGTTCAAAAAGAGAAATGTTCTTCATCTGATCATTATTGTTTTATTACAAATATCACCATCAACACATACTGAAGTCAAGGCCTCTTCAATTAACGTTACAGTGAGAAGCAGCAGGTTTGAGATGAAAGGCTGCTATCGGATACACTTTCTTGACTTCCCTTTCAAGGACAGTCACTTGATGTGGAACATTTATCAGACGGACCATAGAAAATAAATTACAATAAATAGAAACAATAACAGTAAACAATATAAATATGAATCTATTTAACATTTTAAACATAAATCACACATGTATGGTTTATAGTAAGGGGTCAGGTTGACTCGAGGGTAAATTAAGTCAACCAATTCAATTAACCGAGTATTCAACCATTTCAGAGTTTTATTGTGAGGTAAAACCGCTCAAGAACAACATGAGCTTTTGAGATACATTTTTGCGACAACTCTGACTCAACTTATATTATTAACACAACAAAGGTTTTATGAAGTGTGTTCTGGGAATTCAGAGTTTCTCTTTGTGTTGGTCTGGCATACAATGCAGGCTACAGTACAATCAAATAGTGTCAACCACGATGGTTAAGTGATACAAACATAAATAAGACATTTCAATCAAATGTTTACAGTACAATGACATTCAGTGTAAAAAATTGTTTACAAAAAGTTACGGAGTTTACAAAGCGTGAAAAATATCATATTTTTCCCATTATAAAAAACGCCACCTGGAACGAGGCAAGTGAAGTCGCTTCATATGCAATGAAACACAATACATAGAGACAAAACATACAGTAGTGTATATTGAGTTATTGTATTAGTTCTGCACCATTATCAGTTTGAACCAATATGCTACAAAAACCATCTGCTATCAGAAGCAAGTCCGTTACCAAAAAGCCAGTGTAAAAACGATGAAAAGTTTTAATGGCCGAGGTCTTGAAATGATAGATAAAGAACTTTAAAACATTCTTAAAGAGATACAAAGTTGCCATAGAAATGCTACAGAAGTCCTCAGCAGTCACATTTACTTCCCTACATGTAACTGAACCTTTTTTCATAGAGCATTAATTCCTGAAATGCAGGATCTTACAGTGTTTAGTACCTAGAAATATGAAGTACTGCATACTGCTAGACAGTTGTGACAGAAAGGAATGCGCTGTGATGTACTTTGGAGTCCTCTGGGACTCTAGCCCCGTGGCTCATCAGCTCCTGGATGGTCATCCAGTTATCCAGGATCTTTTTGTTCCGTTTCTTCAGCATCTTTTTCTGACTGAGCTCCAAGATATTGATTTCCTTCCTGCCCTCAGCTCCACTGGCTGGCCCCTCCTTGAGACAATCGAGGCGGCTCTTCTGCATGAACTCCCTCCTCTTCCTTTGCTCCCTGGCACGTGCCAAGTGCTGCTTCCTCTCCTCTTTGCTCCAGTAGCGGCCCATCTTCATCTCGCTCATGGCGTCGTCATCCGTGGTCATGCCTCCGCTCCTCTCCTCTCTTATCCTTAGCGCGCGCTCCCTCAGGATGCGGTCACGAGCAGGCCTCCGCGCCACGTAGCGTGTGCCGTCGGCCCGAACTTTGACCTTCCACTCTAGACGGGGTTCCCCAGGGCGTCCGCTCCGGTGCACGGGGTCTCGGCAGACACTGAGCAGACTCAGCTGGCTCTGGGAATACTCCAGGGACGAGTGCTGTTGTAGCAGCTGCATGTAGCTCTGAAACATAGAGAATATAGTGAGCACAGAACTGCCTTCAGAGGTGCCTCATTAATAGAGTGGTGCAGGGATTTACCCGGAAGTGAGCTGCGCATGGGTTCCCTCGACAAAGCAATGGGATTTCTCTATAGGATTTTGGAAAATAGCTCGAAAAATAAGGTCTTTGGAAAACGAAACTGTTTGATATTTTTCAAACAGGTTCAGGCACGTTTTGTTCAGCCGGATAATATCCACATGTCTACTTTTATCATTTTCGAATCATAAATGTAATCACCAGAAGCAAAATGCTAACGTTATGCTAACCACAGCCGAGCACAGCAGGGTTGCACGACTTCAACCTCACGCCAACTTAAGATCGATATTCAAAAATACAGATTCAAAATTGTACAAGTTGAAGCGTTTGTTTTGACAGTTTGCCAGGTAGACAGAGCCAGGTACTTGCTTTCAAGCAGAACAGGGGCAAGCAAACTTAGTGGACGTGTTCGGCGTAATGACGTTCAACGGCCTCGACAACTTCTGTAGTCCTATTCAGCCACTCGGTAACAACCATCGTTTTTCAGACACGTAAACTCTTTAAAAATCACCAGTGGGGTCACTGCTGATGTATTTAATGTCGTAGAACAAAACGTGATCAGTTTCTTAAATGTGTGTCAACCACAGACCTTATTTCCAGCTATTTTCCTAAATCCTAAGGAGAAATCCCATTGGCTCTGAGACGAGGGAACCGTAAGGGGTAAAATGCTAACTCACTTCCGGGTTTTAGGACTCGTCACTGCACCACTCTATAGGCATATCACCATTAGGTTGACACATGATCTACTTGAATACACCTACTTGCAATTGCCTGGATCCTCCCTGGCCTGGATGTGGGGTTGTCTGATAAGAACCATAGGGAAGCCCCCTCCTGGTTTCTCTTGTCCTTCTTTTTCACACCTCTCATCGTCCGCTGGTAGGGAAGGGTCTGACTCGGACCGGGAAGGGTTGCTCTGGTCCGGACTGCTGGAGATAACAAGGCCTGGGTCTGCTGGTCTGCTATGACTTGGTGTACCTTGTGGCTTTGGGATCACAATGGGGCGGGAAGGCGTGGAGGAAGCCAGTCTGAGGTTTTTCTGGTTGGTGAAGCTGATGTGTCTCTGCAGAGAATGATCAGGAGATCTTTCCATACCTAGGGGTGAATATGCTTCAAATTTATAAGTATTTACAAAAGTAACGGAAGAAAATCCCCCGGTACCCAATTCATAATTCCCTTCTAATAACGTAAAGGTCTATATGACACAACGAATCCCTTGGTTTTTTCACCAATATTTTTTATTCGTACATTTGGGATTTGGATTGAGGAAGGCGTGAACGTGAATTGAACCCGTAATTAGTCCTCCACGTCTTTTTTTACCTGAATAAGGCTCTCTGTTCAACCAACTGGTTAAAGGTTTCGTTTATACTTGTCCGTATTTATACTCTACGTTCCAATGCTTAACCGGCACTCATTCGTATTGATAACAATATAAAAAAGCATGTTGGTCCATTAATACGACTCTTCTGTACTTTTGTCCTGTGTCGATGATAAAGCTGGTGTTAGTCTGTCACCCAAACCTGCGCAATGCTGCAGGGTCCGGTTGTGAGGATTGACCTAGCTGTCCTCAGAGGCGGGTACGGACTTCCTCGCTCCCGCACGTCTATAGGTGTGTGTTTTGTTCCCTGACATCCAAGTCGTCCTTTGGTTCCAAGTTCCTTTCCCAGTTATCCCTTCGTACCTTCCTCCTTAGTCGTTAGCGTTTATCACCTCGCCCTAAGAACAACTTTTAGCGAGGTCGTTGAGAACTCGAGTTCACAGTATAGGCGTTACCTCTGCTCACACCACCAATGAGGTAAGCTGTGTCATATCTCACATCGGAGTGCCTCGTTCCCACCTACCTCTACCCCTTCTACAACCTCCTCGCCTCACCCACCTCGTCCTCACTCCTACGACTTACTCCTGACACGTCGACTCGGAAGCTCACGGTCTCGTAGTACACGAATTCGCGTAGTTGAGGCAAGTTTTGGTCGATTTTAGGAAGAGTTGGTCGCAGGCCGAGGTGCCCTGCCTCGGGCTTTCTCCCTGTGTTCGCGTGCCGTCCACGACGGCTGAGGTCTTGTGGGTCTGCAGCCTGTGTGCTATCTAGGTTCTCTTCCTGTCGAGGTCACGGATGTTGTGTCGGCTCTCACG
>NW_011366394.1:48438-61137 GCF_000735185.1 Notothenia coriiceps | reverse complement strand
AAACAAGAACGGTGGTGGTACTTTCACCCTCACAAGAAAATCTCACCTTAATGAGTTTCTACTCCAAGAGCTCGGTACTGTAAGGGGTGTTCCCGCTTCAACACATTAGGATGCATCGTCCGGGGAAAATGATATTGGGCCAATCCATAAGATAGACGTGTAAGGGAGGCGTGTGGCGCAGTGGATTAGTGCGTTGATGTTGGGATCAGGGGTCACAGGTTCAAACCCCACGGCAGTCAGCATGTCGTTGTGAGACACTTCACCCCAAATGGCTCCTGTGGGGATTGTCCACAGTATTGAGTATGTAAGTTGCTTTGGATAAAAGCCTCTAACAAGTGACATGTAATGTGAGTATTTGATGGAGAAGTGAGAACTTTGACATTTGACATTATTACATTTTTTTTTTATTAGAGCGCTTTTACAGGTGCTTACACGTGCTCAAAGCGCTTTACAAATACACATTACACATATTAGACATGTAAGAGTCATTACTGTGGACATTACCCACAGGAGCAAAAGTCTAAAGTGTCTTGCCCAAGGACACAACGGCCTGACGCAGTGGCGGCCGAGGCGGGATTCGAACTGGAGTTCACCAACGCCCCTTGATCTGATGACCAATGCCCCCAACATTAAGGTGGTGTGGGTATCACAGAAGTGACTATAGGCATCGTCCTCTGGACATGAACAGCTGTGCTAAATCTCATAGCAATACATTCAAAAGTTGTTGAGATATTTAAGTCTGGACCAAAATGGTGGACTGATAAACCCACAGAAAGACAAAGAATCAATCTNGGGATTCGAACTGGAGTTCACCAACGCCCCTTGATCTGATGACCAACGCTCTAACCACTGCGCCAAAACCGCCCCATTTAGTCTCTCCATCCCTACCTGTCCTCCCACTATCCCTGCCATCTCTCTGCCTTTGACGTTTTGTCTCCTGTTCTGATGCACTTCTCAAGTTTACGCTCTCACCTCATCTCCCCTGTCAAAGTTACGTTCCTTCTGCTTCCTCCTCTCCTCCAGGATCTCTATCTTCAGCTCCTCCACAAGCTCCTGTTGCTCGTCATCCAGCCAAACCTCCTCCTCGAGCTGAAATCACAACATCTTGTCAGAATCCTGTCTTTGTGTGGAAGTGTAGGAACTCCAGACAATCACGCTGACAGTTTGAAGAAAACCAAAAAGGCACTTAGCAGGAAGCTTTTTGACATGACATGGGGGTGTTCAAGATAGGGCAGAGGAGCCTGTCTAGGTGTGAGTGTTTACCTGGAGTTCTGGTCTTGTCACCAGGAGTGTGATGCTTCTTGTTTCTTCACTTGATAACAAGGCAACAGCTTTCTCTCTGTCTTGCACTTCAAAGCCATTTATCTGTACACCAAAGACAAGTATAAATGGTCAAGATAAGAGGAGTGAACTTGTAGAGAGTCCCAACCGCACACCTGAGAAAGGACCTGTAATTGTTTCATCATCATCGTCCATTTAACTGGCATGTATGAAATGATGATACAACTATCCATTGTTCCTATTCCTGCAAGACACACGTTGAGTAGTCACACTATGACACCTTTTTCTGTCTCTCATTCCTGCCCATCTTCTACCTTCGTTAGTCTATTTTTAAGTCATTCTTCTTCGGGTCTCTCCATCAGTCTTTCTTAGTCTTTCCCATCACTTCTTCCACTCCACGCAATCCCTAGAAAGCCATGGGTAGGCTGCACGCCCAGGAGTCAATTGCGAGTGCGTAGTCCAACCTCATAAGAGTGTGCTCTCACCACACATCCAGACACACAATTAACTGGCCTCTGACAGGTGCCGTTCATCTTTTCCTCACTAGAGTAATGGGGCTGTCAGAAGAAAATAATATGGCCAGCAGTACAGCAGGCCCTGCTCCCCACAATCATTCACACTACTGAGACACACAAGCACTAAGGCGAGAGAAAGAAGGTAATCAGCGAGTACAGAAAAGACGGAGGACACTGTTGTTCAAACTGGAAGCAAGTTGAGATGGGGCCAACTGAGTGGACATGCATTCAAATTCCCTTAAACTATATTTTAGTGAGGTGCTTGAATGTTGTTTGATCTGGGCAATTAATATCAAGCTGAATTTGTCTTTTTCATTGTAACAGGCAGTTGGCTTTTGGTACAACGGGACATTTTTCAAACTCTTGGGGTTTCGAAATAATGGGCCTTGGGAACAATGGCATCACAAGGGGTGGGCGGCTCAGCAGTTTCGTCATTGTCAGCGGTATACGAAAGTCATCAAGGAAATGAAAAATGCGGAAACAATGGGGGACATCCCAGTCGCGATCCTTTTTTCTTTGTGCATTAATAATCTAACATTGGCAGCGCAAAATATTTTTTTCATACACTTTCTTTAAGTGGGCTAAGATCAGAGACTGTATTATCTAGTAAAAGCTTATCTCACGTGTTTTTTATTCAACATATTCTAAAATGTCTAAATGATATGTAATTACTGGTTTGGCTGGTATATGTGTTGTTTACCAGGTCACAAATGATGTGTCACCTTTATTTCAGAAGGTGAACAAATTAAACAGTCACTATTTGAACTTGCCCCCCGCAAAAGAAAATCTTTATTATTTAAATCCTGGTTACTAAGCAATACAGTTCACCCACAATGAAAACATTACATTAATAATTTACAGGAGCATATTTTCATTCCCAATCGTAGCCAATAAACCCATCTGTTTTTCTTTGTTAAGACAAAGTTTCCTTACTGAGGTGAAAGAGGTAGAATCATGTTTTGAGTGAGTTTAAAAGTTAACTTTTATAATAACAAATTAAATAATACTGCATAATATAAATGTTGTTGAAAAAGGTTTTGTCACTGCATATTTCTCTCCCTTACTAACAAAGCCACCTGGCTAAGTCTTAACGAGTGAGTGTTCACCTTGGCTACACACACCTGCTGCCACTAATGGTGCGCCTGGAGTCACGAATAAAAAGCTTTACACTTAGTTAATCCTGTTTTCCAGTGGGAAAACATTGGGCACTTAAACAACCATGTGTGTAAAAGGGATACAGATACAACGTATGAAAATGTCTGTAAATGTTTAGAGAGAACTACTAGGGGTTTTCGCATGGTGAGACAGAGAAAGACTAGGAGGGTTAGAGATGATGTAGGGCTTGGTGTAACTGCCACTAAGAGCTTTAAAAACGAGGTAATTAAAAATACACATGCTGGCCCAGACTGGAGACACCAGCTGCTCAGCTATGCTCTAAAAAGACTGCCATCCCCGTGCCCAGGTAATAAATACCAAATAACACATAACTTGATTGATAAAATAATGTGAATGATAAAATAAAAAACAAGGAATAAATAAAATAAATACAATAAATTAAAAAAATTAAATAAAATAAATAAATAAAATAAAAAAATAAAATAAAATAAATAAATAAATAAATAAAATTAAATAAATAAGATGTGAGTTTATAGTTGGTCATTGTGATAAATATTTCAACGCACCTGTAGAATACGGTCTCCTTCCTTGATGCGTCCATCCCTCGCTGCTATGCTGTTTGGCTCCACCTGCAAAAAAAAGACATGAAAATCAATGCTGAAAGCCAGTCATTGTGTATCTGTCCCCCCCCCCCCCAAACGCACCTGTGATGTACCGCTCTCTCCACTGCTCTCTGATCTTTCTGCTGTCAGGCAAAAAGCCTCTTTTCATAAAGAAGAAGAAGATGCTTATTTTCTCCCTGACAACATGTTATTTTTCATACGACAGGTCGGTTCTTCACAGGTTCTTAGTGCTGGTGTGTGCATGCTTTATCCTGAGTTTATCGACTAATACTGACTGAGGTTGGTACATGTACGTTCTTGACACTATACACAAGAACGTGTGAGTTATACAAGATGAAACCCAAACAAAAACAATAGTGTTTATTCCACAGAAATGATTCTATTTTAGTTGAATGAATCTCATATTTTTCTAAATGCATCCCAGTGCGCCAACACACGAAGCGCTCAATAGCCATTTTTCTAAACTTTGTTGTTCTTGCATTGAAGATCAAGAGCAATAGCTACATGTGGGAACAAAAAATACCCAAGTGGAAATGGAGAAAAGAATCACGCACTTCCCAAAGTGGCACCGATGCTATCCATAAATACATTTTAATGAGGGAAATTAGCATTTTCATCCCGTTATCAAACACACAAAAATAGACGCGTCTGTTGTTGGGAGACCGCTTTCACAATCTGTTGCGCTTCAGCGAGTTTTGTATTCAGACTATTCGTCTAGTTCACGAAGAGCAGGTGAACACAAGGGAAATAGCTGGCAGAGTTCACAGATGTATATACACCCAGTCTTAACATTACACTGTAATTATGACATTTGTATCCTTGTGGAGGGATTCTTATCCTCATAGCAGCTTATTCTGTTCACCCTTTTTGTTCATAATGGGATTGAAACAGCACCTGCAGTCAGACTAAACATTTTTCAAATTCCACTTTTAGTGCCTAAAACCCACATCACACACATTCATGTAGATTTGTCTTTGAAAGTGTAATTTTATTGCAAGAGGAAGTTTTATTCTAAGCTGCAAATTATAAGAAATAAAAAAAGGAATCTCTGTAATATATCCCCTCTTTGATTGGTGTTTGGTATTCAGATGGGGTACAGTAAATGTGTAATTTAACATACTGTGATAAGAAGGTTTTAGCTAATTAAAACCTTCAATTAAAACGAGTCAAAGGAGGAGGAATCGCAGGACGGGAATGGCATTTCAAACCTGACTTCCTCGTTGGCCATGCGTGGCTCATTCAGAGTAGATATTTGACTTGCAAACACTTTTTTCTCCTTCCTCCCTCATTCAGTTCCACATTCTCCTTGCTTCAGGATGTAATGATGGGAATTCAAATGGGTTTAATGCCATATTTTAATAACTTCCTGCTCTAAAGGAAACTAATGATCGGAGTTTGATTTAACGAACATGCAGCCCTGTCTCGAACAGACCTCATCTGGGAGTAATCGTGTGATTACTATTAAATCGGTTAAATGTTTTGACTCCTATTAATGCAGGGGAAAGAACATCTGTTCCTACCTGGCTGACATAGATGCCGGTGTCCTCCTCATCGTCGGTCCTGTAGCACAGCGTCAAGCCCAGTTTCTCCTGGCTGTTCTGCCTGCACAGCTCCACTTCCTGTTACACACAAACAATTTAAAACACAATTGTTTTCCCATGTTTTCAGTTCGTGTTATTCCCGGGAGATCCGATGGATTTCAAAACCATTTCATTTCAAACCTGGAGTTTACACATCTGCTGTAAGAAGCAGCCGAAACAATACCACCCTGTGGGAGACTTGATTTGTTACGCTCTATGGCCCTGTCACTAATCTTTTCACATGGCTTTGTTTTGTTTCTGTAGAAGTAGTCTGATTGCTTTTGGGAACATTGATATAGTCCCTAAGTCCCTAACCCTAACCCTAATCCTAACAATACCAAATGCATTCCTACGACAGAAATAATAATTCAAGCAATGATCATGATATATACTCTCTCTGGAGGACGAAGAAGAAACATTAAGTACATTAAAGTAGACTTGTAGCAGTGACATTAGAGCCATGGTGGTCCCATCTCAAAAGTTGGGAAGTCGTTCTTCCGATAACCATGTGTTCATGAACTTTAAGTCGTAATGTGGAAACCTACAAAGGACATGTATGTGTAGACCAAAATGGCCTGACTCTAGAGAGCAAAAGAACCCACATCTGGCCCCATAGAGCGTGTGCACTTGCGTTTTCCATAAGTGTTTTTCACATCGAGAGAAAATTACTCTGGATTCGGCTTTTAGCTCATTCTACAACTTTTAGGCCCTAATGATTTAAAGGTGGGGTAGGTCATTTTGGAGAAACCAGCTCGAGTGCGCTAGAATTTGAAAATACACAACCGGAAAAAATCTGCCACTTCCTTACAGAGCCCCTCCTCCAACACACACGAACGTGTACATGACCAATGAGGGCACGAGATAAGTTTGTGCACAGATGGAAGGCTGACAGGCAGGTAGGCCATCCAGTTACTTTAGCCGGGCCGGCTATGATGATTGGTGGTGCTTTTTACAGTAGGCCCAGCGCCATATAGATATAGATTCTCTCTATATGGCGCTGAGTGGGCCTACTACGGCTTCCACAGATGACATTTTGTTATGGATTTTTTGTCAAAGCACTTCAGATATTCATTGCTATCGGGATGTTAAGAGCATTCCATGGAATATAACAAAAAGTGTATCTCGAGCCGGTTTCTCAAACTTACCTACCCCACCTTTAAGGACCATTAATGTGTTTGTACTGGGTAGTTGATTTAGCTTGAAATTTGGTGAATTACAGATGTATTTTTCGCAATGGAAGTCAATGGGAAAGGTCTTTTTTGGGCCGAGTGACGTCAGAGACAGACATGGAAGTTGTAGTACCACCATTTGACAATTGCTTCAATGTCTGCCGCGCTTCCTTGGGGCTTTTGTTTCCTGTAATTGAGTGACAACAAGGCACGAAGAAACCATGACATTTTTTTATTTGTCTCAAACTTTTTGCCAACATTCAGAGTTGTTTAGGCCTGAGGGGGGTGTTCATATGAATGTTCTAGAACTCATTGTTTAAGACCACAAATTACGCAGCACGAATGCGGTTTTAATAACAAATGTTACCTCTAGGATGTGATTTTTAGAAAACATTATTAACACTTACACACACACACACAGAACTATGGACACATCAAACAAATACACAAGCCCCAGCATGTGTCCTGTAAGTCAATGAAACGAAGGCCTGTGAGATCAGACTGAACCCAGCATGTGGCGGTATAAAGGGGCAGGTACCTTTTAGTGATGAAGGTATTTCATTGGCTGATCCCTTCCTTTCCCACAGGAAATGTCTCTAAATCTAGCCCGCCTCACTACTGGCTCCTTTTAATCTCTGCTGTGTATAAAAGGTAATCACATAAAGATAACTCAAGGGTTAATCTTTATTAACCCCAATGCTGCAAAATTAATTTGAGCGCTTTGAAGTTGAGGGGAGTGGGGTAAAAAAGGGGATGAGGGTTGGGGGCATGAATTAAGCCCCAACCATTTTTCTGTCATGGGAAACCGCGATAGCAGAGATTGACAGGGGAAGTAATTAATTTCTGTGGCATTTAACCCTCTGTGCAGACAGACCTGACCTTCAAAGGTTGGGGTGTGTTATGAGTTTATAATATTGTTACACCACATTTCTCACCAGTTTAGTACACTGGTTGATTTCAACAAAGCCTGGCAGTGAAATAGCAGCTGCATACAGTGAGATCAGACAGTCTTTATGTCAGTGCACATCGGGTGGTACGCTGGATTACTGGCACCAGTTATTGTGGCCCACTGGTAAAGATGCATGGAGCCAACTACAACCGTAGAGAGGCTGTATTAGTGATGATTGGATCCTAAATTGTGCCACTGTGGGGGTAAATTACGGCACAGCAGTGCATTAAATCTTATTTCATGTGGCTTAAAATGCATTGTGAACATTCATGGAATACATCTACTTAATTTACAGTATGTTGTCGTTCAATTTAAAATGGGAGGGCTCACATTTACCACATGCTAGTAACATATATAAGACGTGATAAAAGGGGCTGTGCTGTCTTGCCTCATTAAACATCTGTTTGCAACATTGCAAGCGAATATGAACCGAGCAGTTACTAATGTTTCATTCAAAATAAATGAATGCTGTGCAGGATGTTCAATGGCTCATTGTTTCCACACTGCATGGAAATAACATCCTTTAAAGGTGGGGTAGGTAAGTTTGAGAAACCGGCTCGAGATACACTTTTTGTTATATTCCATGGAATGCTCTTAACATCCAGATAACAATGAATATCTGAAGTGCTTTGACAAAAAATTCATAAAAAAATGTAATCTGTGGAAGCTGTAGTACTGTAAAAAGCACGACCAATCATTTTAGCCACGCCTACCTGCCTGTCAGCCTTCCATCTGTGCACAAACTTATCTCGTGCCCTCATTGGTCATGTGCGTGTTCGTGTGTGTTGGAGGAGGGGCTCTGTAAGGAAGTGGCAGATTGCTTCCGGCTGTGTATTTTCAAATTCTAGCGCACTCGAGCTGGTTTCTCCAAAATTACCTACCCGACCTTTAAGCTGCCATTGTTATAGCAGTTTTGAAAGGGTATTGCTGGGAAAGCTTTCATATGAGAGGTTTCGCATTGATACTGTGGTGTTGTCACATTCTTTAAGATGTGTTCATCTGATTCATTGCTTTTCTGGTCCAATGAACCAATTAGTAGACGAAACACAAACCATTAATTGTTGGCAGGGTGGTAGCTCTTTTAAATGTAACCCTATCTTCAATAGGCATTATAGATTTTAAAGTATTAACTTGCTACTAATTTACGATAGATGTAGGTATTTATTAGGCATTGACAAAGTCTAGTTGCATCCAATGTCTAATCCAATGTGTTTGATGCTTGGCCCATACATGAAATATCCTTGTAGCAGCTCTTGCCTTCCAAATATGACTTTGTTTCAGAGGATTAAAGAAAAAAACGAGCCTCTTTTGATTGGCATCCCGAATGTGGATCCATAATTAAGATATTCTTTCTGAACTAACTTGGCAGTCAGCTATCTGCTTTCTTTCTGGCAGACTAAGGCTACTTCATTAACTGTGCTGTGTAACCTGGAGACCAAATAGCTTGTTCATTAAAATCTGCCATTAAGCAACTCTACTTTGCCTTTAGACATAAATATCCAAAACAGGTTACAACTGATAGGATATCAACGAAGGCATATTATACGGCGAAGGCTAGCTCGTCCAGTTTGAACTTTATTTTTTACCCTAACAATCAAAGAAAGAAAACAGTTCGCTATGAAACTCTTTCCGCATCCACTGTCTGCTACTTGCCAATATTATGAAAAGATAGATTTGGCAGCAGTAGCAGTGTAGTATTATGACAGCAGGAGTACCCATGTGGACAATCATCCGGGAGTGAAGCTACCTGTCAGAAGTAATGCTTGTAGGAATGGCAGCGCTATTCTGTTCCATCCAAGAGGAAAGCCATTCATGTTTCAGTTAGATACACATGGATGGACAGAGGTAAGTGGACGGCTGATTTGGTGTGTTGTATGTCTGGTGGGAGTGGGGATGGGGTGTTTGTTGTGTGTGTGTGTGTTGTAAAGCCCACCTTGTTCTGATACAACTGCTATTACTGAACACAAGCCCTCCACCCACCCTGCACACTGGATACTCGTCCATCCACTCTAAGGTGAGGCCACAGCTGGCAGCAGAGGAATCCTAATGACCCACAATGCAGTTCACTGAACCAGGAAGTGCCTATTAAACCAGGGAGGACCATTGAGGGTAGCAAACGTCACCCATCACTGTCTGACCCCAAAGTGGTGTGTGAAATGATGCATCTGTGAGGATTGAGACGCTTGTCTGTACAGACTGTATGGGAGTTAGCAAATGTTAGCTTCAGAGTGCTAACATGCTAAAGTAAGACGATTAAGTGGATTAGGTTGCCAGTTATTAGATACTGTAATGTATTAAACATCAGTCCTGAAACATTGTCTCATGTTCAAAATGTGTGTTATTAGGGGAAATATGGACATGTACTTTTCAATTGATATAAAAATGTAATGACGTTAATCAAAAGTAATGATAATTGAATTTTTATAATACTAATGTCTTGACACATTAACATTGACAGGCCTAGTTTGAACATATGGTAGTAACATGCTAATGAAATAAGTGCTTTAATGGATTATGTTTTGTTAAGAAGCTCAAACTACGCTGTTCCAAATGTGGGAAAAACGTTCGTGGAATTTGGATTTGTCACAATCTGTCTGTGTTTTAAAGTTACTTTGGTTTCCTGCGTTTGGGCCTGCTCTGCTCTCCAGCGTGACAGGGTTCAGTTAATTATGTAGTCAGTATTTCCAGTCCTGTCAAACCAGACTGAAGTCTAAACATACAATACATAACACTCATTTAAAAGATACTATGGCAACAGCCACAACTGAACGTAATGTAATGTATTATATCAGTACAAGGTCGTACCATTGCTCACCCAAACGAACAGTGAGTGCTTGCTTTCACCACATAACATTCACATCTTCATTTTAGCTTGAAGTGCCTGTGTGAAAAGTGGACACACATTTTTCTGAAGGACAGAGCATGATGAAAGGGAAACTAACAGCCTGTGAATGAAACACACGACAGAGAGGGATCTTCTTTCTGTAAGGGTATATAAAGAATGGCTCCCGTCTTAAACCCAAGGTCTTCCTTATGCTTCGCGGAACAAACGTATACGTAGATGCAGCTTTCACAAGGGACAGACATTTCTCTCTTATTATTCTTGTGGACATTTGTTCTAGTATTTTTGTGGGATTGTGAGAATAAAAGCATTATGGATATTCTTGGATCCTCTCCTGAGATAGCGTGTACACAACAGTGGTCCAACTGCCTTCAATCGAGAAATAAAAAGCCAAACATATGTATTGTACAATAATTAAGCTGTGTGCATCATGGCTTATCACAGCATGGTCACCTATTTCATTATTGGTAAACTGATAATTGCACTATTGACACTATCAATCTAATGCTGGTCAAATGAAAGCATCAAAGGAAGGATAATGCATTGTCCAAAATGTAACTGGTTCCTCTCTGGAGAGCCTAACTCTGATTGGTAAATTCCAATACACATTATATTTAAAAGTTTGGACTTTGTATACCTTCATTGGATATGACAGAAACATATTAAAGAATCATCCTCTGTGCACACATTGCATACCAATGAAAATGGTTGTGCACAGATTGTCTGAAAGGCAAAAACATATCTCATTAAATTACGCTCAAACTGTAGAATAATGCAAAACCCTACCTCATACTCATAATCTTCAGTCCTCTCCACCTCTGCTGGGATATTGGACAGGTACTCTGGACATTCATAAAACTCATGCTCCATGGTGTGGATGGAATGACAACTATAGACAAAAACAAGAAAATACAGCTTTGTTAAAGATCATTTCAATGTTTGTTCATGTGTCTTGTGGTTAGTATCCATCATTTGAAATAAGACGATCATTTTCAAACTGCTTTGGCTGTGTGAATATTTTGTCCACATCCAGTTGAAATAGCTTCTATGAGAAAAAAACCCCCACTGACATCTGTTATCTAATTTTGCAACAAATCTCTGAACAAGCAATGTAAACATCAACCAATCCCCCCATAAAAGCCATGACCTCTGTAAATTGTCACCATGATAACTGCCTCTCCATAATCTTCGACCCAGACTGGCAGATTTGTAGTTTTATCGGACAAATTGATTTAATCCACTAGCCTGCAAAGCCCTATAAATAGCCAAAGAATGGACTTAGCGCCAGAACGCTCGCTCTATCAGCCCATTGGCTTTAATCGCCCGGCAAAAGTGCCCATTAAAGAAAATGAATGTTGCACAAAGAAGCAATTATTGCGTGCGGGTTGGGCTCCGCATAATGATATCACATGGACAAAAGTACTTAGCTAGTCTAGGGGTTTCCACAGTGATACAACTAATCAATTACAACCATGAAATAAGAGAATACAAGAGAAGGGATGCTTGACGTTCATCTAGGGTGGATAAAACCTGATTCCAGTCAACAAAATACGGGGTCCATGATATTTCAGGACGTACCAATAACCTTCTTGTCTTGGCTACATCTTAACAGTAAGTGTTTTCCCTCACCTGTCGGACAAAAGGAAAGGACAGATGACACTTACTGTTCAGATGTAAGATAAGAGATTCATCTTTACTAGGGGGATTAATCAACGTTCATCTTACATCTGAACACTTATTGTTTTCCCTCACCTGTCGGACAAAAGGAAAGGACAGATGTCAGGAACGGGCGGAGTCGCAGGCCGTAGCTTCGCCAGTGCCATAATGTGCTCGAAGGTGATGTCCGTTTGCGTGCACACATCCACCACACACCCATCCTGTTGCATGCAGTTGTGGTTATGTGCAACAGCGGCCGTGGATCTTGTGGGTGTGTGACGGAGAACCTGGACAACGATGGGGTCTCGCCTGATGGCCTCCACCACTGCCTCCTCATGGTCAGCCTTGGAGAAGTTGCGCCCGTTCACCTGGGGGATAAGAAGAGGACAAATCATTAGGAAACGCTGTCCTCCTTCATGTAAAAGGAAGCAAACCATATTCTATAGGGATGGCAAAAGTACACACATCCTTTACTCAAGTAGAAGTACAGATACTCTGGTGAAAGTAGAAGTACTGACTAAACTTCTTTACTCAAGTAAAGAGGCTTTGAAATGTACTTCAGTAAAAAGTACCCATAACTAGCAGCTGTTTTAAAGAGTACCTGACCTCCCTTTATATTAATAGAACAATAATGTCATTGTTAGCTAATGAATGTTTCCATGGTGACCAACGGCAACATCACAACGTTTTCATTGGTCCCTCTTCTTTAGAGAAGACCAGGAAATGATGGATACACGGATCGTGTTCAAATCAATAGGCACGCAATGACTCTAAATAAGTTTGTGCACAGATCCATCAGGCCATCCAGTTATTTTAGCCGGGCCGGCTCATTTGATTGGTTGTGCTTTTTACAGTACCACGGCTTCCACAGATGAATTATTTTAATGTATTTATTGTCAAAGCATTTAATGTATTCATTGCTATCGGGATGTTAAGAGCATTCCATGGAATAGCACAAAAAGTGTTTC
>NW_011366394.1:44923-48381 GCF_000735185.1 Notothenia coriiceps | reverse complement strand
GTTCAACATGTAAGAAGTAGAAAGTACAGGTATTTGTGTTCAACATGTAAGAAGTAGAAAGTACAGGTATTTGTGTTCAACATGTAAGAAGTAGAAAGTACAGGTATGTGTTCAACATGTAAGAAGTAGAAAGTACAGGTATTTGAGTTCAACATGTAAGAAGTAGAAAGTACAGGTATTTGGGTTCAACATGTAAGAAGTAGAAAGTACAGGTATTTGTGTTCAAAATGTGAGAAGTACAAAGTACAGGTATTTGTGTTCAACATGTAAGAAGTAGAAAGTACAGGTATTTGTGTTCAACATGTAAGAAGTAGAAAGTACAGGTATTTGTGTTCAACATGTAAGAAGTCAAAGTAAGAAATCTTCAGAAAAATAAGTAGTGGAGTAAAGTACTGATACCAGAAAGATGTATTTAAGTACAGTAACGAAGTATTTGTACTCCACTACTTCCCACCTCTGATAATCTATGCCAACGTCTGAGTTATCTTGTCAGGGCCATTACATCTGATATACAAAGGAAACTACTCTAGACAAGTTAAAAGAGCACACATATTAAAGAACATAGGACTTTTATTTTTGAAAACCCTGATTTATCCAAGAATGACCTTTTTTTAATCAAGCATGCTCTGACAGGGAGACATGCTCTTTTCAGAATCAACCTGTTTCACTTTCACACATGGGAGCCTCACAGTACTTTTACATGTCTCAACAGTTAGGTGCTTAAAAGCTTCCAGTAAAGCAACTACAAGTGAAGAGCTTTTTCTAAAGGGCACTTTGCCAGTAAATCTTAGTGAAGGCTGCACATTGCACGTTCTCCTTGTTTTTATCCACACGGTTCACTTTTCCTGCAGGTTCTGACATTTTAACTGCCAACCAGCTACTCACAAATGTGCTTTTCTAACCTTTTTCCAAGAGACTGTTTAATGTAATGGATTGCAGCATTTGCTGACAGAGAAAAACTCTTTAATGAGGGCATTTTATCTCATTCTGTTTAGCACCATTATCTTTAGTCAAATAAATCTAACCAAAATCCATTATTTACATTGCATTCTTACCATTAAGCCCATTAGACAAGTGCAATATAAATAATACTGATTTAAGCAAATGAGCAGCAAAGTGGGGAGGTGGAGGTAGACAGCGCTCCTTTGGGAACGTTAGTTTTTAGCAAGCAGGGCCTATTTAATTTTCGAGACAAGAAAAGGTTGTACCAAGTGGGAATCAGTGAAGAAGAGATGTCATACTGACAGCTGTCAATGTGAGAACACACACACCAAGCGTTTAAGTGGAACCCAATTAGTTTAACCTCTGTATGCCAAGGGTGTGAAGTTCATTTTCAGCCCGTTATATCCGGAAATTGATTGTTCGCATTGATTTCGGATGTCTAAGATTGTCAGAGTGTTTGTCAAGGGCTTAAAATGTGAACGCATATGCCTAATGTCAGCTTCATTTAGAAATATGAAGAAGAAGTGTCTCATATATTCTAGCCTCGTTGAAGGGCTTAGTAGCAGCAAATTGGATACAAAGTTTACAGCATTATTTTCTCTTTTGCTGTTTGTATAGGCCTTCTCGACCTTGCATGGTAAACAGATATTCCAAATGTTCCAAAGTGCCCATCAATCCCCATCAGCCGCCATATGCAGCTATGATAGCGATTAACCAATGGCTGCATCTAACCTGTGACTTTTCTTGTGTTTTCGACACATAAAAGTTCTCCTCCACACATCATCCGATGTCTGTGACAGAGAAATTATAGACAAAGTTCCACAACCTTTTCGAATTGTAATGAGTTCCAGATGGACACATTAATCTCCAATCAGAGGAAGCGCTGTGGAAAGTAGGAAGTGATTGCGCGGCTAAACCTGCCCGCGTGTTTACCTGCTGTTGTTCTTCTATTCAATCTGCCTGTTGATGAGCTAACTGGAGCCTGATTAATAGCCAGCAGATGTGACAAAGACTGGGGATAATGGCTCAGAACCTTAATGTGTCTACGTGTTTGTGCGCAACACACATTTCCTACATCATATACACTGAATTTAGAAAGTTAAAGAAGGCTATTTAAATGAAATTGAGGAGTGGATTAATCTGAATGGTTAATAGTCCACATCAATTACCTCACCCTATTTTTCAGTTGTCTCCATAACCTTACCCAACCCTAACCACAACAAGTTTTACTCATAGGGCTTGTAGTAAAGATTGTCCCCTCCATCTTCACATATTTGAGCATGCACAGATGCTACTTGCCATTTCTTTATCCATACTGAGACGTGTAGGTGTGTGGATCACATCAATATCAAACAGTAATTCCATTTTGATTGCAAGTTTCCTTTCTCATTACTCATCTGTGCTTATGTGACCAAGCTGACGGAGAGACAATTTCAAGTCATTACATCATCTGGTATAACACAGGAAAGCTCCGCGAGAGCACTAAAAATAGTATAGTTCACGTCGGTCTATGGGGACGACTGAAATAAACCAACAATGCAGCTCAGCCTTCATATCCCTCTCATGTTAAAGGTTACTATTGCCAATATAAATGGTTCCCAGTAGCCCTAAACTAAAGCTTCTTGTCTGTCTTCTTTAAAGGTCGAGGTTCAAAGTGGTGAGATACAGTTTGGGGGGGGCAGAATCGTATTGTCATATTGATATTCTGTACAAACTGTGAAGTCCACTGAGACAAATGTAACATTTGTGATATTGGGCTATATAAATAAACATTGATTGACATCTTGATTGAGAATATACTGTGTGTGTGTGTGTGTGTGTGTGTGTGTGTGTGTGTGTGTGTGTGTGTGTGTGTGTGTGTGTGTGTGTGTGTGTGTGTGTTTCTTCTTTATGTGGTCGGTAAGCTCAGTTTGTCATCATCGATCTACAGCCTTTACTGAATATGTAATTTGCTGGCTATTGGCCCATTGTATGTTTGCTACTACTCCTTGGTTGCTGCTTTCTCACATGTTAGCAAGTTTTAACTTCATATTTTTTCTTGCTTTAGTTAATTACATTGGCGGTCTTTGTAGCCAATGCAATTAACTATTACTAAGAAACATCATTTTATATGGAAGACTCAGTTTGACCTAAAAGGCTGATTTTGGCTTTGTAGGACAAACATATGGTGGACAACCTTAAAGGTGGGGTAGGTAAGAATAGAGAAACCGGATCGAGTGCGCTAGAATTTGAAAGTACGCAGCTGAAAAAAATCTGCCCCTTCCTTCAGACTTCCTTACCCCCCTATCCCCTCCTCCAACACACACGAACGCGCACATGACCAATGAGGGCACGAGATAAGTTTGTGCACAGATCCATCAGGCCATCCAGTTATTTTAGCCGGGCCGGCTCATTTGATTGGTTGTGCTTTTTTACAGTTACCACGGCTTTCCACAGATGAATTATTTTAATGTATTTATTGTCAAAGCATTTCATGTATTCATTGCTATCGGGATGTTAAGAGCATTCCATGGAAT
>NW_011366394.1:33136-44863 GCF_000735185.1 Notothenia coriiceps | reverse complement strand
TTACGCAAATTAATAAAAACACAACCTACAGGTCTATATCATATCTTTATCTTAATCAAAGGGTATCATGGCCCTACCAAATATATTATGTTACAAATATATAGCATTTATATATAGTTATCCCATTTAAACAGTTTCAGCGATTATAGAACAATATCAGTCTTTACACTAACTATTAACAGTATTTAAAGTTTCTTTCCTTCCTCTTATATTGCAGTCCTCACTCAGTTTGTTTTGTTCAGTGCGAGAATTCTGAGTTTGAGCTTATTCGCTTCCAGGAGTTTAAATGTGGGGCTGAAATGGTGTCCAGGGCTATTCTCATACACACAGCAGGTGCTCATTGGATGCCTCGGTTAGCCTGCGCTGGAACGATATTTAGTTTAATTTTATCCTGGTGGATCTGTCATATTGGGCTCTGAGACTGCTATTTTTTGTGACCTCAGTTTCTGACTTGAGAGGGAATGTTTGGTCAAACACTTTGTGGTTTTGTCTCATAGTGGCCATTTTGGCACTTTTAATGAGCCGCACGGACTCTGAACCAAATGAGAAACACTGGTTCTGTGCTCCCAGTGGGGGGGGGCAGGATGAACATGAATTGAAGTACCGTCCACTCAGGGTTATTAAAAGCTCTGTTCTCACTGTCCACTTTCCTTTCTGGAGAGCTGCCATGTGTAATGTATTTGTCTCTCCCTGTTTCTGCCGCTAAACAGGCCGTTCACTCTCCTCTCCGCTTCTCTCCCTGTGTCGCTAATGGATACCTTTCCACTAACTTTCCTCATCCGCTTCTCTCCTGCCGCTCTCTCGTCTCTTCTTCTGTGTTTCTCTCCCTGTATCGCTCTCTCGTCTCTTTCGCCCTGTCTGCCGGCGGTTAAAATAGAATCGCCCCGTCAAAATTGAAATCCCCTATTATGTATTGAATTATAGGCCCGGGTCCGTATAGGTCGGCCGTCTGGCTCCTGGGTCTTTCAAACCCCTGTTTTATAGCCTTATGTTAGCTTTTTACTCCTGAGATTATATATACGCTTCAAAATGATAAAGTGTTCCCTACGAGCTTAATTCTTCCTAAAAAAATCCTGAAATCCAATGGAAAATCACACTGGAATTTGTGGAGGAAAACCACAGAGATGCTGAGTTCAAAAGGGTCAGACTACAAAAATAAGTCCATCCCTTGCACCACTCGATGCCTTTCTCTTACATGAAATATTACTAAAGGGCGTGTCATTGGAAATAATCAGCCAGTGTTCTTATCTTCTCCCAGTCCACTCACAGTATGTGGCTGAGTTCCTTCAGCTGTTCCAGGGCCTCCTTACACCAGCAACTGCTGAGGGGACCCGCAGCCGGAGAGAGCTCCCTCGGGCCCCTCCGGAGCCTCGGGCAAACCGTCCTCCGCTGCCCTTCTGGTGCATGTAGACGGAGAAGGTCTGCTGTCAAAACTCCAGCACTGCGCTCCTGGAGGACGGGGGCGGGGCGGGGAGAAGAGGAGGAGGGCCCTGATGATGGTGAAGGCTCGCTCCTGCAGGCCCCCGGGCCCCCGGCCACAGACACTGCCACAGAGACAACATACGTACACTAGCCGCTCATACCTCTCAACACAATGGAAAGAATATAATATAACTATCACTGATGGGAGAGCTAGAAGTAGTTGGATTTTTTTTCTAAACCAATTTTTCTCTCAAACTTTACACAAATATGAGGGGTTGAAACCATAAAATCGAAATCTACACCACACACCGAGGAGGAAGAAGGGATAGCGAGAAAATCAATGATTTCTTAAGGTTCAACCTCATAATATGGAAGGAGGAGAGATTGGAATATAATTGTTAGAAAATCAACACTTTAGCTCCTCCATCGAGGGAACATCTATAAATACATTCTATCCATCATCCATACAAGGAGAGGATGGTTCCACGCAGAGAGACTAAGAGGACAACAGGGAGGAGCAGGAGCAGTGTCTTGTGGGCCGGGCCAAGGAGAGAAGGGAGCCTGCAGGAAAGACGACCGGGCCCGGGGGCCTGCAGGAGCGACCTTCACCACATCAGGGCGCACTCCTCCTCCTTATCCAAACCCCCCCGTCCTCCAGGAGCGAGAGTGCTGGAGTTTTACAGCAGGACCTTCTCCGTCTACATGCACCAGGAAGGGCAGGCGGAGGACGGTGCCGAGGCTCCGGAGGGGCCCGAGGGAGGGGTCTGTCCGGGCTGCGGGGTCCCCACTCAGCAGTGCTGGTGTAAGGAGGCCCTGGAACAGCTGAAGGAACTCAGCCACATACTGTGAGTGGACTGGGAGAAGATGAAGAACACTGCTGATTATTTCCAATGCACACGCCCTTTAGTAATATTTCATGTAAGAGAAGGCATCGAGTGGTGCAGGGATGACTTATTTTTGTAGTCTGACCCTGAACTCAGCATCTCTGTGGTTCCCTCCACAAATTCCAGTGTGATTTTTCCATTGGATTCAGATTTTTTTAGAAGAATTAAGCTCCGTAGGGAACATTTTATCATTTTTGAAGCGTATATATAATCTCCAGGAGTAAAAAGCTAACATAAGGCTATAAAACAGGGGTTGGCAACAGACCCAGGAGCCAGACGCCGACCTATACGGACCCGGGCCTATAATCAATACATTAATAGGGGATTTCAATTTTGACGGGACGATTCTATTTTAACAGCCGCAGACAGGGGGCGAAAGAGACGAGAGAGCGATACAGGGAGAGAAACACAGAAGAAGAGACGAGAGAGCGGCAGAGAGAAGCGGAGAGGAAAGTTAGTGAAAGGATCATTAGCGACACAGGGAGAGAAGCGGAGAGGAGAGTGAACAGGCCTGTTAGCGGCAGACAGGGAGAGACAAATAATTACACATGGCGCTCTCCAAGAAGAGGAAAGTGGACAGTGAGAACAGAGCTTTTAACCCTGAGTGGACGGACTCATTCATGTTCATCCTGCCCACTGGGAGCACAGAACCAGTGCGTCTCATTTGTTCAGAGTCTGTGGCGCTCATTAAAAGTGCCAAAATGCCACTATGAGACAAAACACAAAGTGTTTGACCAAAAATTCCCTCTCAAGTCAGAACTGAGGTCACAACAAATAAATATCATTCCAGGGCAGGCTAACCGAGGCTAACCAATGAGCACCTGCATGTGTGTATGAGAATGGCCCTGACACCATTCCAGCCCAGAATTAAATTCCTGGCAGGACAAGCTCAAGCTCAATTCTTGCAGTGAATAAAAAAAAGTGAGTGGNACGATTCTATTTTAACAGCCGCCGACAGGGGGCGAAAGAGACGAGAGAGCGATACAGGGAGAGAAACACAGAAGAAGAGACGAGAGAGCGGCAGAGAGAAGCGGTTCTCTCTGCCGCTCTCTCGTCTCTTCTTCTGTGTTTCTCTCCCTGTATCGCTCTCTCGTCTCTTTCGCCCCCTGTCGGCGGCTGTTAAAATAGAATCGTCCGGTCAAAATTGAAATCCCCTATTAATGTATTGATTATAGGCCCGGGTCCTATAGGTCGGCGTCTGGGTCCGGATCCGGACCACGGTTGCCGACCCCTGCTCTAGTGTGTTCTATGGGTTTGTGTGCATGTAAAAGAGGGAGTTTCTCTCCCACACACTGATCTCATTCTGTATTCTGCTTAATGCCGGTTACAAAGCTGATTTATTTTGGAAATGATTCTACATGTGGTCACTCACTTCCTGTCAGGCTCACCTGTGGGGACGTAGATCTCAGCGCGGTTGCGGTCGTGTTCGATGAAGAGGGCGGTGAGGAGGAAGAAGCCCCCCCCGATCACAGCTATGAAGGAGCAGAGCAGCAGGGAGAGCTGCAGGGAGCGGAACTGCCACAGGAAGGAGTCCGTCTGCTGCAGGGAGTCCGACACCTGACACACACACACACACACACACACACACACACACACACACACACACACACACACACACACACACACACACACACACACACTACATCGACTCCCCAAAGACTTACAACAGCTCTACAATGTGGTTGTTTGCATTATGTTCGACTATACAATGGCAGTTTTTCAGACTGAATAGGCTTACAATGGGCAACAAAACAATAAGCTGCCGAGAGACCCCACTTCTATTCAACAGCCACCTCGTCTGCTTCTGAAAAGACACAGCTCTCTTCCATAAACCCCCCAGATCATGATTTGTGTGAACTTCAGCTCAATAGACATAAGATTACATTGAAATTGGCATACCGTGATGTGTGAGGAAGCGCAGGTGGCTCGCACCAATAATCTGTCAAATCTCATTTCTCTTCCTCCTTCAGCTGCATTGAGATGGTTCAGGAGGAGGCTCTCATGTGACAAGGGCTGACGGCCATAAATGTCTCATTTCAATAATAAAAGTCTCTGACGTACAATATCACCCAGCTCAGCCGAGGCAAATACGATGATGGTTTCATACATTTGAGTATTTGAGTGGCAGGCTGTGCGACCGGTGGGTCATGCTCGGTCAACCGAATCACGATGACCCTTACCTTGTGCGGGATGAGAATACTGTGATGCTTTCGATGCCTGTGGCAAACCGAAGGGTGATGGGGATGGAATAATAATTGTTTTACCCCCTTCTTTGTTTTCATACTATTAGTTCACAAATAATGCTATCTGATATGAGCTTTACTTCAAGTGTAATATTATTTAATTGATCTAAACTATTTAAAAAAGCTTAGCTATAGGTTTTGGGGTGAGCAAGTCGCCTTTTATGCTATATAGTTCCCTTGTAACTGGCTAGAGTCAGGTGCTAAATCAGGAGGCTTACTTGTGTGTTTTACTTTTTGTTGGACTCAGAGATAAGTTCTAAAATTCTTTAACTAAAACAAAAATTCATTACGCAAGAGTATGCGTTTCTCTAATGGCGTATTTCCACTGCAGGGCCTTGCACGGCTTAGTACGGTATAGTTAGGCCTTGGTAGGCCAGGCTCACTTTATGCTGCGTTTTCATTACAGTTTAGGAACTGGGGTAGTAACTATAGTAACGCAGTGTAGGCGGAGCAGTGACGTCATCTTCAATGGGAAACACAAAACCAACATCAGCCGTTATCTGTTAGCCCTCAGAGCTCCTCATATCTGTTCAGAAACTAGACACAAGTTAAACAAGTGCAAACCACAGACTGTCTGTGTCATGGAGAATACAGTCGCTGGTTTATTTATGTCTGTGTAGGCCGTTGTTGTGAGTGTGGACGGTCGGAGCATATACTGCGTTAGCTTAGCCAAGCTCCATTTAGAAAACACGCATTTTAAAAGGTTTTTCGCCTGCCGTCTGTCTGCAGACTTGTCAAAGCATTAGTTCATGGTTTTTACTAACCGGTATCAGTTTGTTGTTACTTCGGCATCATTTTGAAACGTGTATTACAATTAAATCACGGTAAAATATGTTCATTGTGTTGTAGTTGCCAGCGATTCTCTCACTAGTTTAGCATACTCAGCTCGGTTGTTGGCCCGGAAAGAACCTCGATTTTGGAGAGCCAGAAAAACTGTGAAAAAGTACCCGCTAGCCGGAACTACGCCAAGTGGAAACGCAACCAAAAACAGGCCGGGCGCGGCACGGCACGCTTAAACCGTGGAAATGCGCCATTACTCTGCTCAGTAAAGGTGGCTAGTGCAACGTTAGCCCTCCTTCGGTTAGCTCATCAAAACTGTTGTCAAGGTGTTGGTCAATTACATCCTGTTTTTTCAAATAGTAGACATCAGTGAGGTTTAGTTTCCTTGAGACTTTTAATGTGTGCTCAGCACTCAGAAAGTGAAAGAACCCCTCTGATAACCCCTCTCACTTCCTGTCCAATTACACCACCTGTCATTTCAAAGGATATAGAGAACCCAATTGCTTTGTGTAAGATGTGACCGCCAGTGGCTAAAGTATATAATTCACCACAATTATAGCCAATTTACAAGCTGAATATGATTACTCTGTGGGGTAAATGGCTGCTGTTATGCTGTAATGTGATACATTTGAGCCAGGGGAGACACATTTTGAGGCGCAAGGATGGTTCATCACTTCCTCATTGCATACATACATTTAAGTCAAAATGCCACATTTTAACCTCACGTAACTCTCCCAACTGTGCCTTTTTCTTCAGGAATAAAAAAAAAAAACCTGACTCAACTTCAAAAGTTTGGGAGATTTCACCTCTGTTTTGCATATTTAGCCTAGCTTCCCAATCAGAAACTGTTCACTATGCATTGTAACACTCTGCTGTTTTACATTTCTGTATCACGCCAATTAATCAAAGTGACAAGGTATTTAATGAGAGGCAATTAGAGTGTTAACCAAAATGCAAATAAGATGGAGATCGAGCGTGGAAGCGAGTGCGAGAGATGTGTGTTTGTGTTGCTAGTAGTAGTTGGCTTGCATAGTTTGTGAGTGTGTGTAGTGAGCTGTGGCATTGGGTTCAAGGAGATTTCGCTCAGTACTCTTTTTAGGTCCCTTATTTACCAGATAGAGTTCAGTGCGTATGTGCTCGCCTGCGTCCAGGATTGCTTCGCCTACGAGTGTCTTTACAAGTTGTAATGAGTGTCCTTCACAGACATGGGCTCCGGCACAACAGGCAAAAACAACCAATTAGTTCTGCATGGAGGAAGGCCGCATGACAACATGAAACGTGGATTAAATAGCTGCTGTCGGTGCCGATGTTAAGTAGCCCGCTCAGGTCAATCTGTGTGCGGTAGATTAGACTGTGTTTTCTCCTGGAATCGCTCTTCACAGTGCTGGCTTGTTTTAGGTTTTTAGATCTGAGCTTCAGAGGGAGCCTTAAAAATGTATGAACCTTTACCAATAGAGTCTTCAAATGAATTGTCACCGTCTCACAGCAACAGCAGAGAACAGAGCTTCTCAAATGTCCCTGTTGAAGCATATCTGCTAAAAGTAACAGGATGTTGTAGTGTCCTTCAACTGGTTATCCTGCATTTAAGCCCTTCATCATGAAGCAACTGCTGAAGCGTCCTTCAACAAGATCGGCTTTGATCATAAGCTGTCACCTTCCAATGAAGGGCCAAAACAAAAATATTTTGTATCTAGCCAGAACTTGATTTCAACGATCACTTCAATAATTCATTATCTCAATACTTCAACCTCCATAACACACCCATATGTCCTGCATAAAATCAAGGTTGGGACGAAACTTGGGCAGGGTTTTCAGTTTCTACATTTTTATAAGCTGTCGCATGTGTGTATGTTTTGGACAATTACCGAACTACAAAAAGGAATTAGGTACAAAGTTATCTGTTAGAAGAGAATGTAACATGCAACACTTTCTTATTTTATATTATTGAAATGGTACAAAGACCAACAGAAGGATAAGTCAGTCGGTCAATAAACCATTACATTTAATTATTAGAAAATAAACACTAATTTTATGCAATGATGCAATTAATTAGCTGTTGATCTTTTATGGCAGTAGGTGCATGGATATTGTCTTGAGTGAATTACTTATTATACCCTTCATTCTCTATTCTGTGGTTTGCCTTTCTTTTGTCTTACTGTCATACTGGGCTTATTTCTGCTTCTGACTGTCATTATCCCTATAAATCAGCCAATCTATTTCCATTTCAGTGGTTTTAAAACACTGTGTATTGTCACAGCACTCTAAAAACAGACTGCTTTCTCATTCAACCTATGTGTTTTGTGTGTCTCAGGGGTGCTCTCTGCTCCAGCTCTTCACATGTCTCTCTTCCCACCCCAGCGTGACAACAGCAGTGGTAGAAACAGGCTGGCAGACATCAGAGACCGTTGACTTGTGACTGTCATTCCAAGCAGCCATTTCTGATGTAAGTGGGTGAAATCAAAGGTTATCATCTGTCAGTGAACGCATTGAGAACCATCTCATTTCCTGCTCTTTGTACCACTTCCACATGCAAGGCGGGCTTCCTTTCAATTAGGTTTCATACAGATACTCCCCACTGGTAAAACCTTGAAATGAAACATGACTTGTCTTGTATTCTGCTTTTCGGAATTACAATATGAGTATTTACTTGTATTCACAAGGCAATCATTTGCTACTATGTGATAGGGAGACTGTTAAGGGAAACCTCCTATCATGAACATGAAGTCCAATTAAAATTAGACCCTCCAGAAAAACGCGATTCTGCGATCGCAGAATTTACCGCATAATCAGCAAAATGGTGCAGATTTTTAAAAGGCCGCATATTTATCAAAAGGCCGCATAATCCCCGCATTTCTCCACGCAAAGTTGAGAGAAAAAAAAGTTAATCAGCTCGCGCATCACAGAATGTAAACAACACTGTATAGCAGGGGTCGGCAACCCCTGGCATGCGTGCCAATGGCACTGTAACCAGTGGCACACTAGGAATAAGTGGAATAAGTGGAATAAGTGGAATAAGTGTGCGAAATATTTAAATTGTATTTTCGGATCCTGAACGAGACCGCCGCCAGAGCGCGTCTCCCCGTTACCTGCAGAAGGAAGCCATGGACGCAACGCAGCCCCGCTCTCCTTGACTCCAGGTGACTTTCTGCCGCTTTCCTCCGTGGTGCAGTGCTGATCGTTTTCACCACGGGAGGAAGGCCACTTCATCTAATTGCGTACGCGCATAAGGAGCTGTTACAAATGCGCGCAGTTTTTGGCGTGGCTGCTCTGTATTTTGAGATTGAAAGCCGGGTGCGCTCTGCTCGTCATTCTGCTGCGCATCGGACAACTGAAGTATGTGCTACAAAGTGGGGCCGGACTTGCACGCTTGTGTGTTGAACGTTTCCTGTCCGGGGCTCCGGACGCGTAGTTTTAAGGAGGGAGCAAGCATCAAGCTTCAGGGTTCGAATTACCCACGTTTAGATTAAGGGTGCGACTGTGAGAGAGGCGAGCTCCTTCTTTGGCGAGGCGCGTTGCGATTATATTTAGCTGTTCTTCTGTTTCACTCTAATACATCACAGACCTCTGTTTTTCTGCTGCCGTCGTTATCATCTTCAAGTAGAAACATACACACGTTTCCTCATACTTTTGCGTCTACGCATCAGCAAACACACATGCACAAGCCACACCCTTCTCTCTCTCTTCTCTCTCTCTCTTTAAAGGGACAGCGATCTCATCTCACTCAGTGCAGATTATCCTTGTGAAGGAATATGCCACGCTTGCGAGCGTTAGCCATATTCGTGATGTTCGGAGAGAGAGGAGCATCTAGAATTGACGGAGGACTGAACCTGTTTGAGATAGCTTAATTAACTTATTCATAGCGCAGATCTAAACCTACATGTTATATTTTGGCAGAGTGTTATGTTGTAATCAATGATTCAGGCGGATCAGCATATATGAGTTGCGCCTCTGTCTGACACATGGGTTTGCGCCTGCATCGCAACTGACCTTCCCCGCAGCGAGGCTCCGCCGCCCTTAACTGCTGATAGTCACAAGCGTCAAGGGCTCGCTTAAACCCCATTCCCTCTCGCACCAGCGCCCTGTTGGTAAGAATAAATTTCTCGGTACTTGCTTAGTGCACACTTGTCTGTAGGATACTACCCTCTAGTATTGTCTCTTATTGAATGCGTCAACAAACCTAATATCAAACTATATCAGTAGCCGGATGTTGCTGTCGCGAACGACCGATTCCCTGGGGGTAGGGTGAAATATAGACACGTCGACGTGGGAGCTCAGATCCGTAATCTACCGCGGCATAGAGAGATTAGACGCCCCTGCGACTCGATGTCTCAGTTTACCGACGGAACATTTGCTACTTGTGTAAAGAGCCGTTGAGCACATAAAGTAGGGAGAGGTATCACGGCATACGTATACTGGCACGCCCCGTTGCTAACTCTTTGTGATGTTGCGACGGTTGTGCCCATAACGTCAGATAGACGAGCTTCGACTGCGCCTTGTCCATACTGGAAGCAGCACTCCACCACTATTGTGTTTGGATTCATTTCATATGGACATTGTTTGATAGACAACTGGGGCATTGCTCCTGCCTTGACTGTGCTCGGACGCGCAAGCGTCAATATGACACCCTTGCAGATAACAATGTACACGTTCACTCCGGAGTGTCGAAACTCGAAACTACGCAAAAACTCCTCGCGTTACGCTCAGAGGGGCTCACACAGTACGCACTTCGAACTCATATCTGGTAAATAAAGGGACCTAAAAAGAGCAGGCCGCTGAGGCGGAAATCTCCTTGAAACCCGCGCAATGGTAGCACATCACTACAGCAGCCTCATAACCTGATAGTGTTTGCAAAAGCTCGGTAAGGATATACTAGGACAACGACCAGCTATCGAACAACATCTCTCGAGATCACGCGTCCGGCTCCCGAGACCGTGTTCGTGTGTGTGTGATCGTCGCTGATTGTAGAATTTGTTTGCATTTTGGTTAACACTCTAATGGTGCCTGTCTCGATTAAATGCTCGTCACTTGGATTAGTTAGTTGGTTGTCGTTGGTGATGTATGTGTGAAATGTAAAACAGCAGAGTGTTACAATGGCTAGTGAACAGTTTCTGATTGGGTGTGTGTGTGTTGAAGCTAGGCTGTTGTGTGTGTGTGTGTGTGTGTGTGATGATTGTGTAGGATAGAAATGATGCAAGATGTTGTGGAATGGCTGTCGCCAACTTTTTGAAGTTGAGTCAGGTTTTTTTTTTTTTTATTCCTGAGAAATAGTGGTGCCACAGTTAGGGAGAGTTACGTGAGGTTAAAATGTGGCTGTGTGTGCTGTGTGTGATGAGATTAAAATAGCTCCCCAATTGCTTTACAACTTAAATAAACATTGAATGTGTTTATTGAATATGACAAGGGAGTTTAACTGTTAGTGGCAGGTTGTGGTGTGAGAGTATGAATAAATAAGGACAGCCCAACTTTTAAAAAATTGTATTATTTTCCCCCGCATATTTACCATATGTTGGTGCCAACTTTCCGCATAATTTCGCAAATTCCCGGCAAGTTTCACCGGCATAAAGATCACATAAAAACCCCGCATGTTTTAATTGCATATCTATTTGACTTAAAATGGATTTATGTCCGCGCGTTTTTCTGGAGGGTCTATAAAATAGTTCTTTGTACACGAACCATAAGACCCAATGTCATAGAGTTCTCGATAGGAGCGCGATTGTTCTATGTACGGCGCAAGTGATGAATCGCCTTGCGCCTTGATCGCACGCCCAATGAATGGTTCTCCTATCACCGGTCTCAACAATCGATTACTTCACCAGCCTGGCTCCAGAGTTTTCTTATTACTAGTCAGCCATCTTACCCATTCCAGATGAAATGATGAATCACTCATTCAAGTGCTCTCCTTGTTAACTTGGGCTACTATATGTGCTGTAGGCGCTACGTGAATTCTATACTTTAAGCCACTTAGAGCCATCAGGTGGCATCATGGTCACCAAAATGAGCAATGCCCATAACGTGAACGCCAACTGATGCATCCGGTAGAGTGTACCTTGGACAGGAAGTCGAGAGGTGACTCAGAGGGGTTCTCTGTCACGTTCTGGAGGTGGTGAGCACACATTAAAATGTTCTCAAGGCAAACTAAGTCCTCGCACTTGTATTGTGCTTTACTATTTGATGGAAAAAAAACATGACAGAATTGTACAAATTGACCACCACGCACATTTGTACACATTACTGCATGGAGCATACATGCCTAGCACGCGCAAAAGGAGGGCTAACGTTGGCACTAGGCCACCCTTTTACTGAGCAGTGTTACGCTACAGTGCCGCGGCACGCACAAGGTATTAAGCGTGCCGTGCCGGCGTGCAGACCGCACCTCCTCAGTTCCGTTGGTCTGTGGC